>NC_142795.1:50094226-50205009 GCF_049724085.1 Artemia sp. Qi Xiang Cuo
GAGAGCTATGTCATCTGATTGTTTGTTTTAATGATTATATTCCTTATAGACACTCTCCGTGTCTTAAGGGGTTGTTGGCTCTCCTGATGAAGTTATTGGGAAAGGAGTAAATGTGTTATATCTGGGACTATTAAGTATCGGCCTTTCTTTTCAGGAACCAAAAACACAGCCCATTTATTCGTATAGTGCCGGAGTCTTTGCTCCAAGCTAAATTTTAATACTGACGCATATGAATCCCAAAGGCATCTCTTTAGTATTGGACAATACCTTTATCATGCGAAATTAGGCTAGCTTGATTAAACGAAATAGTATGGTCTGGGTTTTCAAAAATGTGCTTTGCAACGGAACAGTAAAAATTTTCTGTTTTTTTCCGCTTTTTAAATGTATTATTAATTGGGGTAGAGTTCTGAGTTAATCTATCCGTAAGTCGCTGATCACTTCTTCTGATATACCAAAGACCACACGAACAAGGAATTCTGTAGACAACGGAGTTTTCACCTATCGGGATAGGGACTTTACCTTGATAAATTTGGGAACTGATAGTTTTTCTGGGTCTATAGTAAGTGTAAATGTTATTTTTTCTTATATTTTTTTAAATGTGGTTTGAAACCCCTTTAACGTACGGGAGATCAAGGTAAACTGAATTTTCCCTTTGATTTTCGTTTTCTATATAACTATCTGATAATCTTTTAATGCGTTTGCAATTACAAAATTTATTAAACTAATTGGATAACCATTCCCAAATAAAATATTTCTAAGGTGGTCGAGCTCAGAATCCAAGAAGCGTGTTGAACAAACTTTCAATGCTCTGTCAACTAGAGAAGTGACCACTCCTCTTTTCACAGCAGGAGAATGATTAGAGGGATAATTTAAGTAACGGTCACTATGAGTGGGTTTTCTATAGACCCCAAACTCGAAACATGTATCATTTCGGTGCACCAGAACATCTAAGAAAGGAAGACACCTCTCTACCTCTGATTCCTGAGTAAATTTAAGTTTTGGATCCAAGGAGTTGAGCAAGTGAAGAAAAGAACCCAGAGACTCGTCACCATGCTCCCACAAATAAAAAATATCATCTTTAAAAAGAACCCAAAATTCACGTTCACAAAAACTTTGCACAATAGCCCTTTCTTCAAGGTCTTCCATGAAGATATCAGCCTGTATTGGTGAAAGGAGGCGCCCATGGGAAGCCCATATTTCTGTCTATAAAAAATGCCTCTATAATGGATGTAAAAAGAAGTTCTGTTACAAAGAGCCGTAAGTGAAAGAAGTGTCTGATTCGGAAGAGTAGATTTTTCTGATATAGATGGGTTAGAATTAAGTTTATGCTCCCAAATCAGTTCGGCCTTTTGAGGATCATAATTTGTATACATTGAATCTGCATCAAAACTGCCAATTCTTGTATTGGGTTTAACCGAAACTTGCTTTACCTTGGAAACGAAATCAGTGGGATTTTTAATATAGGATTTTTGAGCCTGAATTAGTGGGTTAAATACAACTGGTAAGAATTTTCCTATTTTTGCTGTAGGAGAATTAAATGAGGACACAATAGGTCGAAGTAGATTACCGGGCTTATGAAATTTAGGAAGACCATAAAAACGAGGGGAGGTGCACCCGCGTGGGCAAAACCTTTTGTACAATTGATCTGTGATTTTACCTTTTCCTTTTAGATAAGAAAGCTCTTTTCGGACTTCCTGGACAAATTTTTCTGTGGGATCGGTAGCTAGTTCATATGTGTTAAAATCATTTAAAATTTCTCTGACTTTTTTTTCGTAATCATCTGAATCTAATACAACAACAGTATTTCCTTTATCGGCTTTCGTGATAATCCTGGAATGATCTTTATGTAGTGCGCGTAAGACTAAGTGTTCATTTTTACTAAATTTTTTCAAATTTGGATTATTAACAGAAGGCGAATCCAACAAGGTTTCAACAAAATGAGCTCTAACCTCAGCAATCTCTCCAATCTCCGCACGAGAGTCATGATTCGCCAATCGATGCTCAATACAAAAATATAGTAACCCTTTTCATCCAAAATGTTGATGGTCAAGTTTGAAAAATAATATTCTCTGATACAATAAAAAAACTGCTTATTCAAAATAAAATTCTCTTCAAAATAGGTATCTAGGAAAAACAAATCACTTTCCGTACAAACTTTCGTTTAGTATTTTAAAGAAAACATTGAGCAAGGTGAATAAAAATTTCAGGAATTGATGTTTGAGTTTTTTGGAAAATTTTGCACATGGCTCAGCTCTTCTCTTTAATATACAGAAGATAATTTGCCTGATAAGCCATTGTTTTGGAAAGGGACAGAAGCTGTAAGCTCGGGGACTTAAATATTATTTTCTCTGTTTTTTTTTTATGAACTATACCTTTTTTATAAACTTTCTTTGCCACTTTCAACTCCCTTCAACCCGCCCCCCCCCCATTGCATATGTGCCTGATAGAGGACTTATCTTATACCCCTTAATAGCAAAATTAAGCTTTTTGGAAGAAATGGAGCACATGATTTTGATGAATCCGTATAGATTATAGAAGCTATAATTTTGACAGCTGGAACCACAAATGAATAAAGGAAGCCTTTAACTTGAAACATTTTGAATATTCCATTCGCACTTCCTATATAAAGGAAGTGATTACATCCCCAAAATATTTCATTCTCTAAGCAATTCAAGAAACGTGGGAAAACAAAAGCCTGAAGGGATTAGCCCTCAAAAAGCTAGTTATATGAGGAACGGCTTCGAAAGCGTTTAAAGATGGAGCAATACCAGTTTACAAACGACAAGCTTTATTAAATGGACTGCGGTTAACTTATACAGTCACTGATCGCAAATAAAACTGAAATGGTACAATCTAGTGCTTCAGCTACAATTAAGCATTAAATCGAAAATATCAAGGCGATTAATGAATATCAAAGTTATATTTAACTTTATTTTCCAAGTTTCTGAAGCTTGGATGCTTGACCAAGTTGATTATGCCCCACGTCAAGCCCGTCTTTCTGCGTATCCGTACGCTAAGGAGTTTAGTTCAACATCAAATGAAAAGGAAGCAAAGCACATTCAAACCATAATGATGCAGCATCACAAAATGATTTCTTCTGTAAACATGCATCTGACAGCATCAATTTTCTTTCATCCTAAGTAATTTCAAAGGGCGTATCTTGCAGCGAGAGGGTTATGTATTATTTCGGTAAAACTCAAAAGTCAGGTTCCGATTTTCTCCGAGAAAGCCTTCAACAATCTTTACTTTCTCGGATTTCCTTTTCTTCAACCTGGCAACTTACGTCAATTTTCAGTAAAAAGTATCCAGATCAACCAGAGTCCATCTAGTGATGCCTTGCTAAGCCACCACTGCACTTACGCATTGTGGGATGACTGTGAATGAATGCTTCATTCACAGAAAAATCTCAGCTATTTGAGTCTAAAATGAGGGTGCCATAGCTCCCTTCCACAAACCTGTAATGAGCCAAGAAAGTTTTGGAGAACTGGTTAATAATGATGTTGCAAAAACGATTCGTATAGTCATAAGCACTGCTTACGACCAGGACAGTGATAACACTTCCAGGCCCTATCCAATTCTGGCCATTCGTCCATCCAACTATACTTCCTTTAACAAGTCGTGAATTGCATATACATTCTTTTAAAGGTAGGATTTCCAGCAAGAGCCTAGAAAATCTATGAAAATCTATGTAACGTACCTCAGCATTCAATATTACAAACACAGATGGACTGAGACTAATAAAAATAGATGAAATAACCTTGTTGCATACAAAAATTCTGAACCGTATGAAACCTCTTTGGGCGAAGACTCTGTTTAATAGAAGATTGCATGGTCAGCCTCTGTATAACTATTGGAAAGGATTTGGCTTTAGCTTGGACTGATCTTGCCATAGAGATGTATCTCCACAAGAAGAGGAGAAACTTCAACCAAAACCTTGTTTTCTTTGCAAAAGCCGTCAAATAGTACCCTTAAGCCATACAGCGCCATTGTGTCGAAAACTGTGCTTTATTCTCTCCTTAAAGTCTCTGCATACAGCTTAAGTTAAAGCATACCTCAACCCCTTGATGACGAAGTCGTCATGAGACTGGGAAGCCGATCGATAAAAAGTCAGGTTCGTGTCTATGACTTATAATAAAATTGTTAGCTGAGTACTTGATCTTAAAGCTTACATGACAATTTTTATTCCACTGAGGTGGGCAGGCTTATCCGAGACAGTCACAATTTTCTTTATACCAGCTTTGGCAAATGACAAAACATATTTGCTTATAAAACTCTGACCGTGGTCCTCAATTGATTTTAAGTTTTCACATGAAAAGAATAATGGTGTATCTTAGGGAAAAATTTATGTGCGAAAAAACTTATGACAGATATTTTGATCAGCTGATCAAGCATCATTGATCAGCATCAAAAAACAGATCTGTCTTGGTTCAAAAGTTAATTCACAACTTTCTAATACCACTACTAAGAGATGAGCTAATAGTAAGCTCCAACTTCTTTAGCACAAGAGAATTGTTGAAGTTTAGGAGGTCCATTCTATAAAATACCCCTACCTCAGTCCTAAGATCAGAATTATTTGACAAACGCAGCCAAAACCACGAATAATAATGGCTAGTAAGAGTACATGGCAGAACTTTCGGACCAGGAGGAAATCGCTGTTTTCCTAGATTTCAATATTTTTCATTTAGTTTTCTAAGAAAGAACTTTGTTTAAGGGGCCAGGGATACGTTACAAATCTTAAATATTTTTAGATTTTAGCCCAATTAAAATTCGAAACTGATGGCTACCTTCTTGAATGGTATTTTCATTAAAAAGCAAAGCAAAAACGTGGCTTGAAAAAGCCAAATTTTGGCAAAAACAACTTCAGATAAAACTCCACTTTAGCTTAGACACTTCAGGCTCTGGCTCATGGGTAAGCGGACACCATTCTTTTTAGCCACCGGCAAGAATTATACCCATATTTCTATTCATAGCCATAGGTATCTTACATAAAACGTAACATCGAATTCATCAATCCCGTTCGAGATTCAAATTTTTCGGAAACCGCAGAAGTTAAAACTTTACGACTTTTTCATGATAAACCGAAGTCTATCGCAAAGAAGAAAAAAAGAACAAACCAAAATAGCATTGCAAGTTTGACTAATCTATAACATAAATTAAGGTTGTAAGCAAGAAAAAGAAATAAACAAGAGACAGTTAATGCTGATAATAAGAGAATAAATAAACAACTGTGTTTCCAATGAATGTTATCAAATGTAACTGCCAATAGTCTTCCAAAGGTAATAGTAGAAGAACAGAAAATATTGACTTGTCTTTACAATAAAACCATACTTTTGGCCATCGTTCTACTACAGAAGAAGAAAAAATAGAAAGAAGAAAAAATAAGAAAGATAAAGTACCAGTCGACTGCATATGATGCATCAAAATAGATAATGGGCATTCGTCATCTTCTAATACAACTTCTTGGTTCCAGCTTCCCGAATTGTTATTGTCATGAGGACCGGATATTACCTAATAAAAAGGAAAACTTAATCTTATAATTCAAACAAAATTAAACCAACATTACGTTAAAACGTCGCTCCAACAGCAAAGTTTTGGCCTTGACTTAAAAAATGGAATGTATAGAATACTCGATCACATTTACCTTTTCACGCATGGATTAGACTGGAAGTGAATACACATACAAATTCATGATTTGAAAAAAACTACTATCTATTGCATCTTTTTTCGTCCTCTGGTGGCTTAATATTGCGAATAATAAAGAAAATGTGCACAAAATAAAAATGTGATAAAAATGCAGCACCTGCGTTGTATCTCTAAGCTATGGAATTTCTGTTATCAGTCACAATTCATGCAGAGCTTATCATTGGCCTACAAAGCTGAACAATGCGCAACGAGTTTTACAATACAAAGTAATTTATTGTTGTAATTTCGTTATTTCACACTTAGAACATAAAAGAAAAACCAATGACATAAATTTTTGATATATAGAAATAAACACTGAGAGCAAAGGTATCGCAAAAGATAGCAGCAATCATTAACTACACAGGAAGGATAGGGGAGAAGTGTTGTAATACCTCTGAGATTGGTCTGAAGGATACCCTCCCCAACACATACACAGAAATGGGAAAATTATAGCCCCTATAAATACTTACTTTTGCGACTGAACACTCCCAAAAAAAATGTCGGATGGTATCATCTCCCTCACTCCCTCCCCCTAAGTTAAGACTCTGGTATTATATAGAAACCACCGTTTCGGAGCGAAACTAGAAATGTCAAATAGTTCATGGTAACAAATGGTAAATAAAGAGCGACCCAAGCCAACAGAGATCAAAACTAACAAAAAAAGGGAAATTTGGAAATAATATATATGTTATGGTGAAAGACCGAAATCTGGTAAATGTCGACGTTCACTGGTGAATGTCCGAAACTTTTTTTTTCCTTGGATGCAATCAGCTTTGCCAGTCAGCTTTTTCAGTCTTATGCAAGGTTTGATGGTAAAGGTTAAAGTTAGGCTAGGTTAGGCTAAGTTAGGATGGGCTAAATTAGGTTATAACTCTAAAAAATGGGTTGAAAACCTAACCTAGCCAGTCACCATCAAACTTTGCATAAAACTGAAAAAGCTGACTGGCAAAGCTAACTAAATCCAAGGAGAAGAAAAAAAGGAATTTTGGACATTCACGGTAAATGTCGACATTCTCCAATTTCGGTTTTTCACAGTAACATCTACACATCAAAAGAATCAGGTTTTCATCACAATACAAATACTTAAAATACATTAACCTTAAAGTAAACCCTCAAAAATTATTAGCATAAGAACACTTACCTAGCTTTACAAAAAACTGGAAAAACCCCAAAAAGAAGGGATATAGATGAAAACATACCAGAATTTTCAAGTTCCTATAATTAAAAACACTAAAGTTTAGCTTATGTTTTATTGAGAATCTATTAGTAAATGTAATATGAACGAAATTTAGTATAAAGAGCAGAAGGCCCAGGAGATTCCAAATCCCTCAGGTATAGGACAGTGTCTATTCGTTTTCAGTTTCAACGTCGATCTTTTTTTTTTTTTTTTTTTTTTTTTTTTTTTTTTAAATTCAATTTGAGTCAATATTCATCTATGAGTTAATTAGCCTTCGATAGCACTATAGCTATCACAGTTTTAATTCTATCTAAAGCTAAGTTCTGACAGAGGATGGCAATCTTATAGAGCAAAAACAATTCTTTCATGAAATCTTTCATAAAAAAAAATTCTCTGAAATCTTTCATGAAAAAATCCCTTTTGAAAAAAGTCATGTATTTTATTTTAGATACATATCTAAAAAGAATATCGACAGTAGTTGTTTTTCTCAGTGCTTATAAACAAGAATGTGCTATTTCTTTTAAATACCACTTTAATAGCCAAAAAAGTGTATGTCTCAGCTCTGATTTGAGAAACAAACCAAATATTCTCCCACAGACCCGCCAGGGAAAAATTGAGGTAGCATAGTAGCAATGCTACTTGACAGTTTTCATGGCCTAGTGAAATTTGTTGGCAGATCGGTAGCTTTTGGAATTCTGTCGAATTCTGCTACTGGCAGCTCTGAAACTTTTCCCATACCTGATAAAGACATGGTTTTTAACGAGGAAAAGGAAAAACTGACTACCGAGGTGAAATTTGACTTCTGTCAAGCCTATCTCTGAGCGCCAGTAAACACTCAATTAAAAGAGCTTACCTTTACAAGACAGTAGTTGCTTGGGTCTTCCTTGAATATCCCGTACTTCTCCAGCATTTCCTTAACAACAAAGGCAGCATTATCCCTTACTGAAAGAAGAAGTGTTTTATATGGTACATCTTTAGACAGGGATTCTCCATAGATTTTGAGCGTTCCACCAGAATCTGGGCCACCGTCCTTGCTTCGATATTGCTGCAGTTTCTTTTCTAATTTCTGCTGTCTTCGCCGTCGCATTACAGCTTCTGGATTTGAAATACTTCGAGTAAAACTCGTTTCTGGTAGTTCTATGGGAAAAAAAAGGAAATGAACACCCTTGCTACTCAAGCAAAAATGTTAAACTGTGATTTAACAGAAAAATAAATATAAATACTTTCTGATTTTAAACATCCATACCTAGTCGTAATGCTTAAAACAGGTCATCTCAATAGCAACACGGTAATTTTGGGATCCATATTCACAAACCTAAGCTGTTAACTCATCTGAACTCAAAATCCTTTTAAGCCATCTTCCCCTGACATTGCACATAAGGCCTACAGGCTACAGAGAAAAAATAACATTTTTGATGCAAAAGCTCGCTGATGTTTCAATCTGGAAATGGGACACTAGACCCCAGCCTCTTTTTAACCCTAGAATACTAACGGTGGGTAAAATTTAGCCTTGCTAAATTGAAAATATGTAGTTGACGAGGCTATACCGATGTTAGGTCGTATTTCAGCAAATACAGCATATATTTCACCCATGTTTGGTATTATCTCGGAGGTATGTTCAGGTTTTTCTTTTCTTTTCAGTAATGAGCCGGTGTATGCCCTCCTTCAAAGAAATTACCCAGCTTTTAGAGGAAGGTGAAGAAGTTGAGGATGGAAAAAGCAAGCAGCAGAGATGAAGAAGACGATTCAGTTGAAGCAGAGGACCTAGAACTGTGACAGCGACGAGGAAGAACCAACCTACGTTCCTTATGACGACTCAGAAACAGTAATGCCAAAGGATAGAAAATTTACTTTTATGCCTATAGTGCGGACCAAAATAGCCGAAAATTTTGGAAAACGAGTGCTACAGAAGAGAATTATCCGCTTTTAGTCTAATTTTTTTCCTAATCATAAAAATTATCGATGTCTAGGAAGGAGGGATATAATGTTCCTTAGTACTCCCCCCCCCCCCGTTAGTATTCTAGGGTTAATAATTTCTGAGCAATTGGGTGGTTTTATATCATGAAAAAATATGATTCATGAATACACCCATTTTCAAGGAAACTTTGAAAACTTAACACTGAAAATATGCTCCTTGGTAGCTTTAGATCCCCCCCCCCCTTCTCCCATGATGAAAAATGCTCTGATATCCCTTTCACATTCTGAAGGCATGTACATATGCTTTAGCAATTCATTATGCAAATTAGCCGTACCTACCAGGGCGTTCATATGTACTTCCAAGAGACTATAAAAGTGTTTACAACCAGATTTTTCTAATAAAAATGTTCCAAAAAGATTATTTGAAAAATATAGACTTTATATAACAACACATTTAGGTACACATCTAATACACGCGCTGAACTTTCTATGCACACGGAGAATTTTGATTACCCCTATGATGAGCCAAATTTACCCTCTATGATCTTTATTATATTTTAAGGCTGAGATATACACTCAGTTCAGGGTCCAAACTTCTCACTCTTGAAAAATCGTCGTATACCCTCTTGAAATTCGGAATGTGTGCACATAGGTGTTACTCTTAAGGCATCAAGGTGGAGTAGGGGGCAAAAACGTAAAAAGGTGCACATTTAAGTCTTAATTTTTGGAATGCAATCCGGTGAAACATTGGGTCACTTTTTTGAAGAGAGATTTACCCTATTTCCCTTTTGTGCATGCGTATGTGCACTTACATTACTAGCTGTCATGTATATAATTGGGATTCTATGGTGCTGCTTAAAGAAGGCATCCCTTGAGCTGGGTTTGCTGCTAAAATAAAATATGATTGCCATAGGAGTACTAAACATTAAACAAATAAAAACAGGATTTGAAGTTATATAATTCTGTCAGATCATGAAATATTCATCAGAAAGACAAGCTAGTAACAAAGACTAAAATGAAGAAATTAAAGTGATATCTTGTTACAGCTTACGTCAACACTAATATTAACACAGGCATTTGCATCACGCATGCAAAGTTTACACTCGCCAGTAAGTTGAAAGTTGCATACCTGACAATACTTTTTGTATGGAAGTTTTGCACAAAAATCAGAATTTAAGATGACTCATTTTACTGACTTAGCTAATTATTTGTAATTAGGATTGAGCACCTTTGTGCACTAAGCCAGAGCTTGGTTCAATTTTGAATTGAGTTAGGGCTCGGCTTGCTTTTGCATCGATTCAGGACTCAGCTCATTTGTGCACCCAGCCAGTCCGCAGTTGGGACTTGGCTCGTTTTTGTGCTGAATCAGGACATAGCTCGTGTTTCCACCGAATCAGAAATTAGATCATTTTTATTTACAGGTTCAAAGTATATTTATTTTTCGTACCGTTCATATCGTGGACTTATCTATTTTTAGGTAGTAAACTTGGATGTCACTTATTAATACAGGGAGTCAAGATTTAACTCGTCTTAGCACTAGGTTAGGAGCTTGTTTTTATACCAAACCAAGACCTGGCTGCTTTTTGCACCGAATCAAGACTTAGTTGGCCTTGGCACCACGTATATACTTAGCGCGTTATTTAACTGAATCACTCTACAGCTTGTGGAATGTACTTAGCTCCTCTTCTCGCTGAGTCAGGACTGAGTCACCATATTACCGATATTCCATAGCTGGAACTTCCCTCGTTTTGCCACAGAGCCAAGATAAAGTCCAGACTTAAGACAATGTAGTTTTTGCAGCGAGTGAGGTATGCTTGTCTCTGTACTGTGAGCACTCTGTACCGTAAAAAATGAGGAATCCGCTCATTTTTCTACCGAGTTATTCCACAGTTATGCGTACACTAGTTCTTGCATCGAGTCAGAACTTAGCTCATTTTAAACCAAGTTATTGCCAAAATATTCCACGAAAATAAGTTTACTGAATTAAACAAACTGCTTGCAACGTTTACTAACAGTAATTTCTTTAGTTCACATTTTTGAAGTTTGTCGATTTTTTGGAACAATTCGTCAAGGAGGCACACTTGTGCCTCTATAAAGAGGCGACCCACCACAATGTTAAGCGATTTCAGGTCCTAGAGGTCGCAGAGAGACGGCGGTAATCGCATTTTGTAGCCCAAGCTCAAACTAAGAAACTTGCAAAATTTCATCCTCCTCCGACTTTATCTTCATGGGGTAAACTGGGCCGGAAGTTTGGACCCTCCCACCACAGCCCCCCGTTAACGTTGTCCGATTGGGCTGAAATTTAGAGGTTAAGCTTTCCTAGGGCCCGGGAGCTTATCCTCGAAATTTCAGCTCAATCCGATCACTCCTTCCCTGTTTTCAAAAAACCAAATATAGCCACTTAAAATTCATCATTTCTTTTTTTTTCTTAGCCACGCCTACAGGCCACAGTTGGCACCGGATCCGGTTGAATGAGGACTCATTCGAAGCAGAATTTGACCTGTTAGGGCCTTTTGATATTTTCAGACCGAAAAAATTATCCCCCGAATTTACATTTACGAAAAACCTTGTTTTCCTATATTAGCCCATGTTAATTTTTCCCACCACAACCCCCTTCAACGTTGTCTGATCGGGCTGAAATTTAGAGGATAAGCTTTCCTGGGGCCTGGAAGCTTATCCTCGAAATTTCAGCTCAATCTGATTACTCCTTCCCTGTTTTCCAAAAACCAAATATCAGTTTTGCTTGCGTCAAAAAGATTCATCACCTCACTAAAAAACAATTTCAATTAGGTCTCTTTAGTGTAGCGGTCTTCTGGGTGTCAGGCGGGAAACCCGAGTTCGATTCACCGATAAATCAAATTTTTTATATACTGAATTTAAATTTTTAAAAAAAAATTCAGTTTCTTTTTTAAATTATTTGAAAAAAATTATGTTTTCTAAAGAGTTAAAAAAAATGAGTTACAAGGTCGACCCTTAAAACACCCTGTCGAGAAAGAAAAGAATAATACACAATCATCTAACAGTTAGTCAAGCAATAATAAGTAATAAACTGTACAAAAACGTGCAGAAATTATTTGAAAAAAACTACGTTTTCTAAAGAGTTAAAGAGGCTGAGTTACAAGGTCGAACCTTAAAACATACAGGGATTAAGAGTCACAGTTTGGGGGCTACAGCCCCCCAAACTCCCCGCTTTCGCAGCCTTTAAATAAAAAAAAAGTTTTTTAAGCTGAAAGTAAGGAGCGACATTAAATCTTAAAACGAACAGAAATTATTCAGTATATGAAAGAGGCTGTGCCCTCCTCAACGCCTCGCTCTTTACGCTAAAGTTTGACTTTCTCACAACTCTTTTTTTAAACAATAAAAACTTTAGCGTAAAGAGCGAGGCGTTGAGGAGGGCACAGCCTCTTTCATATACAGAATAATTTCTGTTCGTTTTAAGATTTAATGTCGCTCCTTACTTTCAGTTTAAAAAACTATTTTTTTTATTTAAAGGCTGCGAAAGCGGGGGTTTGGGGGCGGCAGCCCCCCAACTGTGCCTCCTAATCCCTGTATGTTTTAAGGTTCGACCTTGTAACTCAGCCTCTTTAACTCTTTAGAAAACGTAGTTTTTTTCAAATAATAATTATAATAAATCAGTGTATAGGCCAACATCTTTTTTTTCTACTACAGATTATGCTTTGATTTTGAACTTTAAAGTCCTTGGTACTTTAAGTTTAACCAAAAATTCGAAAACGTGGTTTCAAATAAAATGTCCAAAATGTAATAAATCGCAATTGACATTGATTAGAAAATGACAACTATTGTATGGATTCAACTTAACAGTAATGTGCAATAGCAGAAACAAAATTTCAACTTTCAGAAAAGAGCCTGAAAACCCTTGAGGGTAGTGACAAATCGAAATGGAAAAAAAGCGATTGGATTTGTCATAGTTAAATACCCTTATCTGGAAGTTTCCAATCTCCTTACAATCTCGCATTGGTAGCCAGTGTGATGCGTCCCTTTATTTTCTTTTCGCCAGCGCTTGCGATCTAAAGGAAAGTCTTAGAGAGACGAATAAGGCTCATTTGGGAGCTAATCTTTACATCTAGTCCCCTTTTGTGCAGCAAAAGGGATCTCACCTAAACACAGTACCGTTTTGATCTCTATAAGCACCAAAATGGGGCCAAAAACTCTGAGACAGTTAGTCAATTGTGCATTGTTTACATATTTAGCATCAATATTTTTGAGGATACTTTTTACTCTCAATATTTTTCCTCTCAAGCGGTGATGCTTTCATTATTGAAGCTTTCTTTCGGGGTTTCTCGTTTATTACGCTAAATCAATAACATGCGCAGAAATAAATATATAGAAACAGTCTTTTCAAACATTAGAAACTAAAAGTTAGCGAGCAAAAAAAAAACTGAACGGGAGGTGGGCTGCTACTCTTTTAGCCTCCCACTCGTAATGTTCAAGTGTTTTCTGACACTTTATTGAAAACTCACCACCATGCAGCAAACGAGCAATTCGTATCTAAAAAAGTTTTATCGGTTTCCAAAAGACATAGAGGCAGAGCCGTAATTTCATCAAAATCCTGATGTAGACCTATCTTAGTTTTGACAAGATTATTGAAGACGCTAAATTTCAGCGGGGGAGGCAAACTAGGGCCTGGGGGGTTGTTGTCGGACCTTGCTCTTTACTAAGTCACTGCATTTCTGTTGATTTCTGTCCTCCTTTATTTTTTTTGCTCCCAAAAATATATTAGCTTTAACCATACTTAAAAGAGATAGTGCCATGTTGTTATAATTTATTACTTTTCATCCATTACAAATCTACAAATCAAATTGCCAACACTATACGACCAACGTGGCAGACTTCACAACATTAAAGAAAGTAATATTTTCGTATCAAAGTTACCAAGGAATCAAGCAATACCATTATTTTTTTCCTGGTTTTATTAAGCAAATCAGTACCTTCGCTGAATGCATAAAGAATGATTTAATTTATCCACGAATGTACTACTTCGACGAATTTTTTCACTTTATATCATAAATATTTCCATATCAGCAGTTTCAGTAAAATGGTGAAACTTCTAAACATGCTAAGCTGTAGATGGCTTGACATTGATGTCAAATTAGACATCCATGCTTCACAATAGTGATTCAGATCAAATCTTGACGACTTGATGTCATCTGAATAAACCTAAAGGGTTTGGAGCATTTTCATTTCTTATTGAGTTCCTTCATTTATCCATATCAGGACTTTGTAAAATACTGGAGCAAGAAGACCATCAAAAATACGAAGACAGACATAAATAAATTTGATTGCCATACAAAGCACTAACATGGTAAGTTGAAGTACTAAACTGTTTTCAATGCGAGAATTAACCTTCGATGTAAAATGAACCTTTGATGTTCGTTTAGGAAATTCCCATCTCTAATCTATATTTTTTTTCTTCGGATCGGAGATGTAAGGGTTTGACAAAAATATCATTCGTGGAAACTTTGTCGCACTTGCTCATCAAAAGAGCGAACAAGACGGATTCGGCCAAGGGTGACACGTATCACAATATTGGGTTTATATTCGTTGATCCTGTGGAGCCCACATGGAAGTTACATTGTACCACAGGGCGTCAGCTGTCTCGCGAAGAGTTAAGGAATAATCTAGGACATGTGTAAATATGGGACTGAGTATTGAATACGGTGACAGCTATATAAGTACAGCATGTATGGCAACCCTAAAATAAGAGCCCTAGATTCCAGGAGTGACATGAACCGTCAAACAATTTGACAACTTTACCCACGTCTTCTTTTATCTATCCTTTAAAGCAAGTATAAAATGGAGAGAGAGTCCTTAATAGGTACACATTGAGCAAAGGCGAGCATTACTGATATGCCATTGAAAACGTTTTATGCTCCTTGTTATAATTGTATTTTAAATGGCTGTAAGCAACTTGAATTTAGGAGCCTTGCAAAAAATCATGTATAATGTCAGTACAATGGATAGATATGTTCATTTGCCACAGTAGTGTAACCAGGATCCCATTTTGGGAGAGGTCCAACTACTTGCTGTGGAAAGGAGTTGACCCAGACAGGATGCTTCACTAGCCCTAATATACTCAAAGTCCACTTTTTTTTAATGTTTTACTCAATGAAAGATTTTCAATGTTCCATCCCCCCTCGCCAGATTACACAACTGGTTTGCCTCTATTATGCACCCGTTTGTTTATAATTTTGACTTGTTATTCGTAGTGATTTCTTTTCGTTCAAGTTTGGCTCCTTCTATGACCTGATTTTTGCTTGAATGAAATTTCAATAAAGATTTTATAGACATTAAGAAGCTGAGCAAGATTAGTAAATAAGGAAGTCTCTTATCTTTCGTATTGACTTCCGTAAATCAAACGCACTCACCTGTATAAAGCTTTTCAGCCACGCTTGTTTCGTTTTCATCA
This sequence comes from Artemia sp. Qi Xiang Cuo, assembly GCF_049724085.1. Taxonomy (NCBI): domain Eukaryota; kingdom Metazoa; phylum Arthropoda; class Branchiopoda; order Anostraca; family Artemiidae; genus Artemia; species Artemia sp. Qi Xiang Cuo. The sequence goes on from NC_142795.1 coordinate 50,109,430, forward strand.
TTTTCTCCCTCCTTTAATTTCCTCAGCTTTTCCTGTTTTTTGGCTGCTTTTTTCTCTCTCTTTGACAACTTCCGTTTAAAGCTCGAATCTTCCGGAAGAGCAGGTGAAAGCTATAATTAATTAAAATGATTTAGTGTTAAATATTGTTTTACACTAGAGTGCAAGCTTAACATGCATTTATGATTTGTTTTATTTTTCCCCAGGCGGATATAAATTGTAAAGGCAGGGTTTTAGGTTAGAAGGTCTGAAATGTTTTCAACTTTACGCAGGAACATGATTCATTCTGGCTTCACTGGCTATGGATAGTGACAATATCACTAGTGGAATTTGATGTTTCTATTCACTTTAATATTACTAAGTTTCTATTAATATTATAATTTGCAACATGCCAGTATAATGTTGGTTTTATTTTCTACAGCGCTGGCTCTTTATTTTCAACAGAAAAAAAAATTCCTTTTGAAAGCTAACATATAAATTGACACAGGCTAGTTATTCAGTAACTTGGGCCTTGAGCTGAGAAAGTTGAATTAAAAATATCAACTACAAAATAAAAAAAAATCAACTGTCTATAGTTGTCATGAAGACTAACACCAAGTATGAAAAAAAAATACTTTGGAAGCTCTTTACAAGGTTATCACTACCACAACAAACGCGATTATGTTATGTCTCAACGATTTTATATAGAACACCTTAGATACATCTTTAAACGTAAATTTATACAAGTTTTATTAGCGTAGTACTAAGAAAAATGTAGCATTAAGAAATAAGAAACACAATGTAAAAATGTTTCTACTGTTTTTACACAAAACTTCGAAATTTTCTTAGTCTTCTTTTACTCAGGACTTCTTTTACTCAGGAAAAAAAAATGCATTCGTAATATTCGTTTGTAAAAATACTGATACGCGGGATTTATTTTTTGTCTCTGATTAGGTATAAAGAAAATACGAGCGAATATAAAAAATAATTTTATGAAGAAAAGTAATACAAAATCAAGGTTACTCCTCTACATAACAACTTCGATGGTTGAGGCGTTTGCCATATCTCTGAACAAGCTTTGCGACACTCTTCATAAAACGTTGCCACTAATAATTTTTTTAGCTCCTCGTAGACATGGAAGCGCTACTCAATTCTTTAATTAAGAAAAAAGATGGAAGTCACGCTGCACTTAATTGGAGCTGTATGGTGGGTGTTCAAAAAATATCCCATTAAAACTACGCAAGAAGCCATTGAGATACACAAGGACTAAAAAGTCGGCCATTATCATGAATGAGGACGATTACTAGAGTCAGCAAGCCTCTACTTCTGTTTGAACAGCTCACCGTACGTGTCGTAAGGTCTTAAAATAAGAGTTTAATGTAATTTTCGTCCCCGGCTGCATAAATTTAGCAAGTAATACATCTTTCTGGTCCCAAAAACAGTTACCGTAACCTTGCGGTTACTGAACATTTGTTTGTATTTTTGGGTTTGTTCAAGGAATAATTTGCACCCATGGCTGTGTATTTTAGAAACAATCACCATTTGGTCCCGGCTTAGTACCGATTGAATTCCATCTTTTGCCTTAATTGAAGCAGTAGCTTGTGAAGGTCCGTCTCCAAACTAAAAAGAGCTAAAAGAAACCATCACTACTTATTTCAAAACATTAGGGGCGACATTTTATGAACAGGTTATTACAAAGCTTATCCACAGATGCGAAAGACCCTCAGTCATAAACACGATTATATAGAGAAGTAACCTTGAATACGCATTATTTTTGGTGTTAAAACTTTTTTTTTATATCCAGTCACCTTTTCATTATTGCCAGCCACACAGTTAAATAAATTTTTTTTTTAGCATTTTCGAGAAAATGGCGTTTGCAATGGCCATTGTGTACTGTAAATTACAGGGATCAGACAAATCGCCAAATTTTTGTCAAAATCTGAATCCATTTTCTCAGTTCATTTGAGGTTTACCCTAAGGTAATGTCCAAGCCACTTCCAGACTGAAGTATAATTTTAATGTCACGGCCACCTTCTTTTTTCTTTCTTTCAACTGCTGCTTATAATATAAAAATATGTTTACGCTGAAATATTTTTACATGTGAAACATTTCAATTATGCCATGTTATTCAAAACCCCACAAGAAAGAATCAGTACAAAGGTGCTGTTAACATTCCCACATAATGCTTTTTACAAGGATATCAGAACAATCCAGAAGTAAGGTAAAGTTCCCAAATCTAAACAGGTTCATAATTTCGGTGAAAATGCAATTTTACATATCTGATATGATTTCACAAGTATTTTTCGGATACATGCCTGATACGAATGCTTAACTAATTCGCTATTACACCCTTCTAATATTCTCCTGAATAGTTTAATTACGTTTTAGGCTTCAAAATAGTGAATACAAAAAAGAAGACGTAATTTTAAACGTACAGGCATTGAAGATCTATTTTCGGGTACACTTTATCTGTGATATACTGAAGTGTAGTCGATCTAGGCGAACAAAATTTTCTGTGTACTTATGCATGATGTATATAACACACCGCTAAACACGAAAGAAGTCAAGTTTGGTTAATGCTAATGAAATAAAATAGGATGAAAAAATAATAGTTTAGAAACAAATTTGGCTATATATTTGCACATTAGGGGGGGGGGGGTAAAGCAGAGCATATATTAAATACCTAACCTAACCTAGGTACCTTCCCCCCCAAAAAAAAAAACACACACACACACACAAAACAACAGTTTAAATATTGTAAATACAACAAGCAATCACGCTTTGCAATCCATTTATCTCTTGCAAATACCCGTTTGACGGGTTTCCATTTGTATTTCCTTGTACAGTCTATAGCACTGTGTTATATATAATGGATGAGTACCATTTTCTGAAATCAGCACAAATATCAAAATTTCTCAAAGTTTGATTTCCCTAGCTCCCCTGCTTTTTTATGAATATATAAGAAAGCATTCCCGAAAAAGCAATTGTTTGCTACTGACGGGACAATGTCAACTTTATTTTCGACTCATTATTCGAACCTTGATTCAACATCGATGTCTTGATTCTGATGCCATTCGCGGTTCCAAGAAAACTTACGTTTTCTTTTACGACATGATAGTAATTATAAGACTTTACGTAGTTAAATTAACTAACCGAGTTGGCATTAGACATGTTTCTGAGGCAGCGGTTGACTATCAATCATTATACGTTTCGCAATTTTAGGCTTAAAAACTATTAAAGAAAAGTAAAGGCTACTCAAAGTTAGTCGCGTATTAGGGTTAGGAGTTCGTTTTCATCAGTCGTATAGCTAGGAATAGGCCTACTATAAACAAAGGATAGTGATCCCTGTAAAGGGCCCTATTGTTGTTGTTTTTTCGGTACATTTAACTGGTTCTTGAGCTGAAATGGACATTGCCTCCTGGCTATGTCTGATTTACATTTGTTTTCCATTTTTGTATTCAACAATTGTCGTTGATTCCGACTATGTTAATTGTACTTCAGGCGCAAATAAAAGTAACTGAGTTGATGGGACAGATCCCTCTATTGGATAACCTCTATTGGATTAGGACCCAATCCTCCCCTCTCCTTCCCCAAAAGAAAAATTTGGGATTTGCAAATTACTCCTATAATTTATTATCTTTCCGTATTTTTTGCTTTTTCTGCTTCTCTTTTTTGAGCCTTTGCTTATGTGCAGGCTCGTACATTGGAAAGGGTAGGCTTCGGGTCCAATCCTCCACTTCAAGAATTTTATGATTTTTACCATTATTTTTCTATGTTTTCCTATAATTTACATATTTTTTATACCTTTTCTGAAGTTGTCTTTCTCCAGAAAACAAAATTCCGCATTAGAAACCAAGGTATATACGCAGGTTTTTTCGGGAGGTCATGTATTTCAGGGGGGGGGGTAAGATTCGTAAAAACAACAACAACAATGTGTGAAAAATTCATAAGAAACATGACATTTTGGAGAATATATATTCCCTGGGTAGGTACATGCCCAGTATGTTTTTATTTTGCGTTTTAACATGTGATTTTATTTAATAGTAAAAATCTTTATTGAGAGATGCGTTTTAATCAGAAATGTCTTTTTCTTAGTCCAATCCAACGGCTTACAGTAAGTTTAGACTGGTGAAAAAAAAATCATTTTTTTCCTTCTACACGTGAAATTAGTCATTGGTGATAATCTGTTTGGCAAAGTAATGCCGAATCGATTTAAAAAGTACTAAAAAAGGGTAAGATCAAATAAGGATTTTTACTAATCTTACAATTGAAACGCCTTCAAATCCTCTATAATTTGTATATAATTTGCCAGTTTTTTATACTAATTTACCTATCCCCATCCCAAGCCCAATTTGACACACGGGGACGTGCCTGCCAATACTCGCCACACCAAGAAGAGACATATGATTACATTTAGAAGGTTTAGAGCAAAGGCAGTATCAAGATATGGGTTGCGGCATTTTGATATACCAAACAATCAGAATCAAAAATGTAGAGATATTGAAAAATTTGAGAATCCGGGTATTGGAAATCACTCTTCAGCAACATTTTATATCAATTGATTTAACTAATAATTGGCAATAGTTACCGTGCTTTTTTCATCTACTTTCCGGAGCAGAAAGCGGCCTTCTCTGTCATCTTTGTGCCAATTGAGCTGAACTAAAAGTGGTTTTTCATCTGGACCTAATCTTCGTTCCTCTGCAAACAAAAAGGACAACAATCAAGCCACTAGGTGTAAAACTAAGATTTTAAGCGTTCGAATTGTTTTAAAAGTTATTAGTATTCTATAGCCTACACATTAAAGGCAATACCTCATTGAAATTGAATGCCAAGTAGCAACTGAATCTATTGCTCTAACGGCCCGGAAACTTTCCGAATTACGCGCTATGAAACGTGTGTCATGTTTGTAGAAACATTTCGCTACTGTGTATTACCTTTACTGTGATAGCCTATTAGGATATCTTTGACGCAAATTGCCAGGGTGAAAAACAGTTTTGGCTTCATTCATGCACCCTTCGGATCAACAATAGCAATCAATGAGATGCATTGAGTCACCCGGGAAAAATGCGACCTAAGACACGTAAAATACATAAATGGAAACCTTATTGGGCCACTAAAATTTAAGCTTTGCTAGGAGATTAACTGTAATTTCCCAAGAAAACTTACAGCGCGGCTACTTCTTGTGTTTGTGCAACTATAATGGTTGAGAAGGGACTATGCCCTTCATTACGAGTTTAATACATTTCTAGGAAAACTCAAAAAGCCAGGAGAATTTCAAAAACTCTGGCCTTTAGACGAGCCACAGCCTACTGTAGGTCTTCAAAGTTGAATACTTCATTCAGCTATACCACCTTCGCGTTGTTCAATGATCAGCGCTACAACTGGGGAGGAATCGTAAGTCAAGATTGTTGCGCCACTAGAATCAAACCAACTATTTGGTTAGATAAATTTAGCTAACAATCGGAGGGGGAAAGCATTATCTTAGAAACATTTTTGTATAATACATATAGGCTATTGCATAATACTTACCTCTGCCCTCAACAGAATTAAAGCCTTAATATGCCCTTTACCCAAAATTATCATTACCAGTCTAAATCTCTACTTTCATTTACCCCCCCCCCCAAAAAAAAAAAAAAAACATGCCAAGATGGCATATTATTTTTTTGCTAATTTAGAGCATGAATAATTGAGGTCTGAGTATGCACGGAGCCTATTGCGAGGTTAACTATAAAGTGGGTCTTATCAACTATTTTGTGACACCATTTTCCATAAATTGCAACTAAAAAAAAATATATAATAATAATAAGATCAAAATTTAGAAATGGTACATAGTCTGAGATACAGGCAGGCAAATTTGCCTAACTACCCTTGGTAGATTATCTGAAACCACCAGAGTCTAAAAGTGGCAAACAAACAGGCTTGAAACATTGCAATACTTGTGCATTTGCAATGTTTAGCAATACTTGTGCAATATGCATATTAAAGAATTTTGGGTCAGTAATTTCTTCTTTTAAGATCCACTATGTATGTTTAGCTTTGTTAAAGTCCCTAGATGAAGCGAAACTAACTTTTGAAATTTAAAATCTATCACACCCTATTTATGGAAACAGACTGTTCCCTGTTCTCACAGGGGATGATAGAAAATCCTTTGAAACGAGCTTCTTCACCTTGAAATGGGTTAATTTAAGAACTTGGAATTTGTCTTGTCCTCCCCTCCTCTATTTTTTGGGAATAACATTCATACATTAGAGACGGTGCTTTTCAGCAGTAAGTTCCTGTAAGTTTTGTACATTTTTCTATATTAGGTACCTAGCTGAACCTTTTATGGAATTTATGATCTTAATGTGTTCTTGTTGCAAAAATTATAAAAGCTAATCTTGAAATGAATCCAAAGAGAAAAATCATCTTTCTCGTCAAAATCTTCCAATTTCATAGGGGATGATAGAAAATCCTTTGAAACGAGCTTCTTCACCTTGAAATGGGATAATTTAAGAACTTGGAATTTGTCTTGTCCTCCCTTCCTCTATTTTTTGGGAATAACATTCATACATTAGAGACGGTGCTTTTCAGCAGTAAGTTCCTGTAAGTTTTGTACATTTTTCTATATTAGGTACCTAGCTGAACCTTTTATGGAATTTATGATCTTAATGTGTTCTTGTTGCAAAAATTATAAAAGCTAATCTTGAAATGAATCCAAAGAGAAAAATCATCTTTCTCGTCAAAATCTTCCAATTTCATAGGGGATGATAGAAAATCCTTTGAAACGAGCTTCTTCACCTTGAAATGGGATAATTTAAGAACTTGGAATTTGTCTTGTCCTCCCTTCCTCTATTTTTTGGGAATGACATTCATACATTAGAGACGGTGCTTTTCAGCAGTAAGTTCCTGTAAGTTTTGTACATTTTTCTATATTAGGTACCTAGCTGAACCTTTTGTGGAATTTATGATCTTAATGTGTTCTTGTTGCAAAAATTATAAAAGCTAATCTTGAAATGAATCCAAAGAGAAAAATCATCTTTCTCGTCAAAATCTTCCAATTTCATTAACAATTGTTAGCAACAATTTGCTGTTAGCTTAAATAAACACAATTGTTAATAAATTGTTGCCAAAAAAAATCTAGGACGGCAGAAAGAAAAATTCTAGGACGGCAGAAAAGCTTAGTTCTGTTTTTCTCCAGTTTGCGACATCACTGAAAAAAACTAAGATTCGCGTCGAATGGGAACGCTCCATTAAAAATCATTGACGGAACATGATACCAAAATTTGCTGGCTTATACATACGGTAACAGGGACAAATCAATTCGAGTGTTTGTTTTGATAGACTTGCAATCTGTTTTTCTTCCTTGTGTCTGACGAGTTGAAATATCACCGATACCTTTTTAGCTTAATCTCCGTTTTAAATGACAGAACAAAATAAATAAGCTTCAAAAATTCCAGTCTTGCACCAACTTATATTTAAATATAGATAGGATTCGTCCCTTTTTGCTGAATGTAAAATTTAAAGTTTTCTTGGATTTTTTTTTTTTCAGAATCTAGTCTCTTAGGGGCGTTCATCATAAAAAATGGTTCCATTTTTCTGTACCAAAAATGTGTTCTTCTAAATCGGAATGAAGAATCAAAAGAAACTCCCCCTTCAGGAATTTGTAGTCTACTTCAGGAACACATAAGGGATGTACAAAATAAAGGATTTGTAGAAGTTAATATCATATGCACACACTCGTTCTGAAAAATTGTCAGCTTGAGTTTCAGCTCAATTAACCTCTAAATTGCGATCAATTACTAAGACAGATTTTAAACGTACGGTCTACTATTGGCATCTACAGATCAAAATGAGCAACAGAGAAGACGAAACTAAACGCAAAAGCAGCTTTCTCAAACAGTTCGTGGTAGCGAACTGAAAGTAAGGAGCGACACGGCTCAATAGAAACTGAAACTCTAAAAAACTGATTTTTTATAACAATAAATATATCAAAAAATTGAATTTTCATGATGATTCAAAATATACAAAGTTCATTAAGTTTAATAGTACCCATCAAAAGTTACGGGCCTGAGGAAAGTTGTCCAATTTTTTAAGAAGGGGAAAAACGTCAAGCGATCTTAATGAAAATCTCGCCATCACATCCAGAATATCTGAGAACTATACTGTAAAGGTTTCAAGTAGCTATATACAAAAATGTGGAATTGTACATATTTTATTTTTATTTTTTTGCCAGAAGAAAGATCACAGATGCGCATTTATCTGTTTTTTTTTCTTCCCAGGGGTGATCATATCGAACCAGTAAACAAAGAAGAGCGGGAGATGGCTCATTTAGTCAGAAATAAAAAGTTCTAGTGCCCAGATTGGAGGGCAGCTAGCTCCCCTCCCATGCCCCTTTTTTCCCAAAGTCATCCGATCAAAATTCTAAGATAGTCATTTTGTTCAGCAAAGTTTACAGGTCCAATAGCTATGCCTTTGGGGATAATACAACCCCCCACGGGGTCTGGGGGAACGGGCTGTAAGTTACGAAATTTACCCATTATTTACATATAGTAGAGCATTTGTTATTGGGATAAAGACAGACATCTTTTTTAGGCAGAGGAAGAATTTTCTGCTAGTGAGGACTTACTACGATGAATATTTTCCGTGGGTAGGGAAGTTTCCGGGGGTGAGCTTTCTACGGAAAATTTTACACCGGGAGAAATTGCCAGAATTCCTTAGCGAAATTCGTTTTATTTGTTTTACCTTAACTTTGTCGAGTAAATTTAATATGTGAAAATTTTCCGGGGGAAATTTTCAGCGGGGTTGGCGATTTTCTGGAGGATTTTCTATGGTGAGGGAGGGGGCATTTTCACGGAAGAAATGACCAATGTTAGATTTTTCCGCATGAGCAACTTTCGACTGGGGTGGGGGATTTCTGGGGAAATTTTTACGCAGAGGGGGGATATCCGACATGAATTGAGAAACAATCAGAAATTGAAAGTTTTTTTTTACAAATGAAAGTATGCTAAGAAAAATTTTTCAGACGAAATCGTTAAAATGAAATTTCCCTGGAAGGCTTTCAGCGAGGATGGAATTGTCCAGAGAGAATTTTCGAGGGGGGTTTGACGTGGAAGTAACTTTACTTTGAGGAATTTTCTTTGACAGTAGGAATTTTCCCTGGAGGGATGCTGGATTTCTGGGAATTATTTGAAAACGATCAGAAATTAAATTTTAAACAAATTTCAACAGTAAGTAAGGAGCAACATTAAAACTTAAAACGAACAGAAATTATTCCGTATATGACGAGGGTTGTTCCCTCCTCAATACCTTACTCTTAAAGCTAAAGCTTGACTTTTTGTTCTGATTCTTTAAGAACGATTCCTAAAAACATATAGGTAGGCTATTGAGCTATTCAGGTATTGGGGGGACGACCTCTCTTATACAGTGATAATTTCTCTTTATTTATTGTTTAAATGTAGCTCCTGACTTTCAATTGAAAAAACTTGTTTTTTTTATATTTAATTTCGGATGAATTTTTAAAGAAAAATTCCCTCCCCGACGGAAAATTCCTCCCGGGTAAAATACCGCCCCCACCACTAAGGAAAGTTTCCACCAGGGCAATTCTATTATCGCTGAAGATTCCTCCTGAAAATCTTGCAGACGATTTTGCCTGATTTTTTTTTCAAAATAATGTCGGAAATCCTCCTTCGTGGTACAATTTTCAAGGAAATCCTCCAAGTGGAAAGTTGCTCCCGCAGAAAATATTCGCAAGGAGAATTTCTCCCGTGGAAAATCTGCCCTCCTCCCGGAAAGATCCTCCAGAGAACTCCAGCTCTGCGAAAATTGTCCTCTGACATCTCCACATGTAAAATAAAAAAAAAAAAAAAAAATAGAAAAACAAGCATCCCTGATCTTTCTTCTGGAAAAAAAATACAAAGTTTTAAATTGCAGATGGGATGTTGAAACCTCTACAATACGGTTCTCTGATACGCTGAATCTGATGGTTTGACTTTCCTAAAAATCCTTAACTTTTCGGGGATGTTTTCCCCCTTTTCCAAAAATCAGGCAAATTTTCACAGACTCGCATCTTTTTCGGGTAGCCTAGCACTAAGGTTAATGAATCTTATATATTTGGAATCAGCATAATAAGAAAAATTTTTTTGAAGCATCTATTGATATCAAAATTTCGTTTTTGAGAGTTTCGTTTACTATTGGGCTGAGTCACTCAGCGAGGCGATATCTTTAAGAAAAGAGAGAATGGATGTTGAAAAATTAATAACAAGCATTCGATCATATCCTGTATTGTATGATATACGCTGCAAAGAATACAAGGTCCTGGGAATAAAAAAAAAATTGTATAAAAGGAGGTGGCAAAAACACTTGATGAATCAGGTAAAAATGTGTTTGGTATTTGTTCAATCTTTGAAATGAGTAGCCTAGCTCTGAATAAATAAAGGAAAAAATATCAAAAGCTAGGCCTATTTGCTGAAAATCCCCTATTCCCTCTGTTTATATTAGTATATGCTGTAGGCTTACATCTGACCAATAGAATGTTCAAAATATAATACACATCATTCAATAAAAGCTGAAATAATTGATATAGAATATTCATTCTTATATAAAAGAATCGAAATTTTGTGTACCAAAATATTTTTAATACCAAATATATTGCTTGTCTTAGATAGGGCTAATTTTGCTGTCCATGCAAAATTGATCACATACCCCCTTCCCCACCTGACCCACATCAGCCTTCTCCTCAAGTTAGATTGGAAAAAATAACCTTCAATGCGAATTGCCAAGCGATTTTCATTTCGCCCCGCCAACTATTTTTTTCACAAGCAATTTTTTTCCGCACTCTATCAGAACCTAGCTTTACAGACCGGCAAATAAAGAGTAGTGAGGAATATTCCAGCCCCTGAGCAAAAATATTTCCCAGAAGAATTTCAAAAAAGGAGGCAAAAACTTCTTTTTTTCCTACCCTCTTAACAACCAAAAATAGTGAGCTCTAATTCTCTCCCCTAGGATGAAAAGATTATACTTTCCTATTTTCTCATTAATGAGCCTATTTCCAGTTTTCACAAGCCCCTGTGTGGGTGCCGGTGTGCCAGGTTCGCCATTAGGCCGTATGTTGTACAGGTCTGCTTAAGCGGACGGTTTGATTTTAGAGTCAACCACCGGTGTCATAAAAAAGGTTTCAGATCGAGAATCGCAAAAAATAGCCTAGTGTTTCATTCCATAATAAAAATAAGATGACAAAACAAATACCTCCGTTGGGATGAATTTCGTAGAGAGCATATTCAGGTACATATAACATCTTCATATCGGGTCGGAACTTTTCAATAAGTGTTTCAATAACATCTGTGGTGCTGGCAGTCGACGATACACGGATACATTTGGTGGCAATTTTTTGTCCAGAATCTTGGAAATAAAATCGCATAACGCCATGGAATTCCAAGTCCTGGAACAACAATATTTAAATAAACTTAAACTGCTGGGAGTTCTGAATTAGATTTCGAATGGTCTAAAAACTAACTTCCACCAAGGTTAAAACTTCAATGAAGGAATCTTTTGTTAGTTCTTACGAAAATTTTCCTAGTGACAGTGCACTATTAGAGGCAGGAAATTTATACAGGCGCTGATTCATTAATCTAATCAAATCAAAAACTGAATTCTTAGGAACAAAAAATACAAAAGCATATTAAAAACTTAAAACTAGCAGAAATCAACTCATATCATAAGAAGCGCAAAAGCGCTGCCTAAGTAAAGAGTGATGTGGGGACAATGTATGTTTTTCACCAAGGCACTTCGTATAGAAAGAGTTGTCGTAGAAACTTCGGAAGCAGCTCATTCAATTGGAAATTGAAATTACTAGTGCCCGTTTTTTAAGAGTTAAAAGTGATGGAGGGCAGCCAACCCCTCCCCAACTCCATCATTTCCCCAAACAAAACATATCCAATTAAAATTTTTGGGATAGCCACTTTGTTCAGCATTGTTGAACGATTCAGTAATTATGTTTTTTCGGATGGCAACACCCCCACAGCCCTCAGGGCAAGGGCCATAAGTTATGCTATTTGCCCATTGTTAACTTATAAGGTCTTATGGAAGGGGTGGTCGTACAAACTTTGGAAGGAGCTCATTCGATTGAAAATTGAAAGTTCTAGTGCACTTTTTAAGAATCAAAAGAGATAGGAGGGCAACTAACCCCCCTCCCAAGCCCTCCTTTCCAAAAATACATCCGATTCAAATTTTGACAGCCATTTTGTTGAAAATAGTCCAAAGATTATACAACAATACCTCCAGAGTTGACACAAACCCACAGAGCCTGGGGGCAAGGGCTATAAGTTATGCCCCGGGGACATACAAGGTTTTTATGGAAGGGTGATCGCATAAACTTTGGAGGAGGCTCATTTGATTGTAAATTGAAAGTTCTAGTTCCCTTTCTAAGAGTCGAAAGCGATAGGAAGGCAACTAGCCCCCCCTCTTCTCACGCCCTCTTTTTCTAAATGCATCCGATCTAAATTGTGAGATAGCGAGAATTGTGAGATGTTCAAAATAGTCCAAAGATCATATAACAATGCCTCAGGGGTTGACACAGCCCCCCCTCCAGAGTCTAGGAGCAACGGTTGTTAGTTATGCCCTGTAGGCATATAAGCCTACCACAAGGTCATAAGGATAAATAGGGATATCCTGCCGTTGTTTTTTTTTTATGTTGACAATTGCTGTGCCACGAACACAAATTGAATGATTTTTAGTGAATTTGTACTGTTAGTCAATAGTGAAGGAGGATCTGAACGAATCATATGAAGTATCTAGTCAAAGGTCATATGCACGTGAGGTCTGACTATACAGGGAACGTATGAGTCTCGAATTAAAACAAGGGACGTTCCTAACTTTGAGGATTTATCAAATACTAAAGAAAAAAGAAGAATTCACGAAAGAATGGACATGAAAGATATAAGCTAATGGAAAAACCAGAAATACCCAGGCATCGTCATGAAAAATTTAGCCGTCGCCATTGATGAGTTCAGTGAGGTAAGTTTTAAGAAAGGAAAGACAGAACTGTTTTATAAACTAGCCATGCGGGTGAAGAAAAAAGTCTAAACTTTATGCAATGAAAACTGGCTAGTAAAATCACAAAGGCAAGTTATCCTTTGCCAGATCCAATTCTTGGCCCAAGGGGATCAAGCCAGAACAGAAAAAATCCATCTTAGAAAAGCTTGTATATGAATATAAATCGTCATACTTTTTGGTAATTTATACCTTCATGGACATATTCTGTCGATTGCTTAAGCTATATTTCTTAGCTGCCTGCAGCATTGCAGGGCAGTTTATATTATTTTGAAACTTTTAAACTTCTGAATGAAAAATTGGACATTCTTTAATTACTTCATACGCGGTTTTGTCTTCAGCACATGCTATTGATACGGGTTTTTTGGCCAGGTAGAAGTGCGTTATATGTTTTAAACAGACTTTTACCTTGGGGACTCCATATGAAACTGATTTTCGAGTACAAGGTAAAAGTAAGTATATGCCAGATAAGCGCTTTTACTTTTGGAGAACACCCCTTTTGGACAGTATGGTAACAGTACCATGGTAAAAGTACATATCGTATTTATTGTTTAAGGCTTCTGAGCACAAAGAAAAGAATATTTGGTACTCCTGTACTAAACGGACTTTTTTATATAATGCTAGTTTGGTTAATGCTAATGAAATAAAATAAAATAGGATGAATATATATTAGTATAGAAACAAATTTGGGCTATATATTTGCACATTAGGGAGGTGGGGATAAAGCATAGCATATAGCCTATTATTACGTAACCTAACCTAACCAAGGTACCTTTTTACCCCCTAAACCCCAAAAAACAACAGTTTAAATATCGTATACGCAATGAAAACTACGCTATACATAATATTGCTCTATAGCAGTGTCTTGAATTATCCCGTCAAAAACGGGTGTTTCGTGACTGGTTTCCATTGCAGTATATAAAAGAGTCCGTTTAGTACAGGAGTACCGGATATTTTACTTAAGCATGTGAAATCTCCGTTTTTTTTTTGTTTTTTTTGTTTTTTTTTATCTATTCAACCTATTTCCATAATTGTCCAGTCCCTCCGTAAACCACATTGGGAGCTCAAGAAAGAACCCAAACTCTGAGCAGTGATTTCTCAAAATAATAATAAAAAATGTAGATACAAACTTTTAGCTTTAGATGACCTTCCTCCTCCCAATAAAAAGATCCACGGAGACAGCCAATTGGCTATGAACAATTCCTGTATAGTTTGCCAGCTTTTGAATTATAGTTCTTAATTGCCACTGCCCCGAGAAAAGTTGCGTCCAACACCATATCCAGGGGGAGGGATGACTGTTTGACTCCCCCCCCCCCAAAAAAAAATCCGACTCGTAAAAAGGAAAAAAATGAGTATAAACAAATTTTTGATGAGTTTTGTAAAGTTGTTTGGTACTTGTGCATTATACGGCAAACACTCAAAGTGCTTCATTTAATAAGAACATATTTCTTTGTCGCTCAATCCTAATGAAATATCACAAAATATGATGAAAATATAATACTTTAGAAACAAATTTGGGCAATATATTTGCATATTAGGGGGGGGGTAAGTATTGCGGGTCTTCATGCAAAATGGATTAGATACAATTACCGTACTTTTCCATTATCGGGGCCTCTCTAAAAAGTCAAGTTTGGTTAACGCTAATGAAATAAATAAAATAGGATGAATATATAATAGTTAAGAAACAAATTTGGGCAATATATTTGCACATTAGGGGGGGGGGGTAAAGCATTGCATATATTAAATACGTAACCTAACCTAACCTAGGTACTTCCCCCCCCCTTAAAATCCAAAAAAGCACTGTTTAATATCGTATACGCAATGAAAATCGTACTATCATTGCCTGCTCTACAACAGAAAGACGTCAAAAAACGAGTTTCACCATTGCAAATCTACAGTGTTTAAGCCGAGCGGCCCTGATAATGGGAAAGTACCTTATTCTGCATATTATGAAGTAAGAATTGTTTTCTAACTTCAAACTGTCCAAATACTTTACCCTCGCCCATGGGCGCCCATAAGCAGAATTCCAGGGGGGCAAACCTTGTCGAATTGGTACTTTTAATGCTATATAATAGAAATCTCAGAACAAAAATATAAAAACAAGGCAGCATCTTTCAGCCAGGGGGGGGGGGCGGGAGCCCCCCCCCCATATGGGCACCCATGTCCTCGCCCCCACCCCCTAATGTACAAATATATAGCACAAATTATTTATTTCTCATCTATTGTCACTTATCTTGTCTCACGCTAAGCTGAAAGAAACTAAAGAAAAAACTGGTTTCTTCTCAAGTTTCACACAGCGTAAACTTGAGTGTTTACCGTATAATATAGTCCTACAAGTACCAGTTTTTTTTTCCAAACACCCGCCAACAAAATTACTGGATATGGCCTTGGTAGGCCCCCTCGTAATAAATCCCTAAGTATGTGCCAGTAATTTGAATACGCATAGGCATACCATAAAAATGAAATATGAATTCCTTGCAATACCTTCGGTTCTATACGTATGTATAGTGGACCCTTTGAAATGATTTATAACTTTTTTAGGTCTAACAGTTTGATGGCCGCCTTGTAACTCTTAAATGAATTTCTAGGATAATGTCTGTATGCTTAAAATGTTCACAACCGTATTCGAGCAGAAATTACGAAACCATTGTTTATGTTTTGATAGTAAAATATTCTCAAGTAGGAAAACCTGCTCCACAGGCATTTAAAAACCCGCAGACCCTCAAGGCTTTTTGATACGAGACATCAAACTAACTATCCATACGACATGAGATTACTACGTTCTGTACACCTGCACTTGCCAATACTGCCATTTGAAGCATAATACCAGCAGCCAAATTATCAAGCTTGTATTATCCTGACTACAAGCGAAATTTAAAACTTGTTATAGAGCAAAAAAAAAAAAACTTGGAAGGTATCCAGGTAGTGAAATGGTTAAAAAACCTTAGCTTTGTAGAAATACCCAATAGAGAGGTTACCAAAACAGCGTATGCTTCAGATAGAAGTTCTAAACACGACTTTAATATTGCCTGTTATAGCATATACGCTATAACAGCTCATAGCATATATTAAATACGCAACCTAACCTAGGTACCTTTTCCCGGTACTTGTGCATTATATCTCCCCCAGCGCTATACACGAAAGTCAAGTTTGGTTAATGCTAACGAAATAAAATAAAATAGGATGAATATATAATAGTTTATAAACAAATTTGGGCTATATATTTGCAAATTGGGGGGGGGGGGGGTAAGGCATAGCATATATTAAATACGTAATCCAACCTAACCTAGGTACCTCCCCCCGTAAACCCCAAAAAAACAGCAGTTTAAATATTGTAAACGCAATGAGAAATCACGCTTTGCAATCAATTAAGATAGCAAATACCCGTTTGACGGGTTTCCATATCTGGTCTCCTTTTACAGTCTATAGCGCTGGGTGAGATATAATGCACAAGTACCCTTCCCCCCCCCCCTAAACCCCAAAACAATCGTTTAAATATAGTAATCTCAATGAGAAACCACACTTTGCCATCAATTTATCTAGCAAATACCCCTTTGTCTGCTTTCCTTGCACAGTCTATAGCGCTGGTTTAGTTATAATGCATAAATGCCCAATTATCTTTATGTTTGATGTGATTATTCATTTTAATTTATGATTATTCAATATCTACAGCAGTGCCTGTTATCTTCATGTTTGAAGTGGTTATTCGGTTTATTTTCTTTTCGTTTTGGGTTTCATTTATTCGTCCACAGTAATTTATGTTCCTTTAAAGTTTGGATATCTAAATGAGTTTATTACTGTCTGTTTCAGGTTTTATTTTTCTTTGATAAAATGTTTTTAGGAAAAAGTTTTTTTCAAATTAATTTTCAATTTAAAGCTCTTATTAGGTCAATTCAGTACTCTTTACTTTTCTTTGACAAATTTTCTTTTTGGAAAATGTTTTAAGTGAATTTCTGATCGCTTTTTCATTGAAGTAGCTTTACTATTGACTGATTGAAGACAAATACCGAGTTTTTTTTAGTTTTTCTGCGTGAGAACTACAATTTGGAACTGTAATTTAAATTTTGGGCAAATTTAAATATTCAGTGAATATGTTCGATCAGCAATAGATTTAGGCAATAGCTTTTTAATACCCAAGCACTGACATTCTGTTGCTCTTCTATAGGGCCGAAACCACCCTATACAAACCTTCACTATTTTTAACGTGTCTCAATCTACTATTTTATGAAAAGGGTCTTTACAAGGTCTACTTCGATACAAATGTTTGTTTGTTTAATAAATCACATCAAGGTCATTTATAAACAATAATTCTGTCTTGTTGTCTAAAAAAGAAAAGAAAAAAAAACGTCAAGAATTAATGCAATCAGACTTGTTTTCTTAATTTGTTGTCTTAATCAAAGTTCCCTTAGCCCTGTCTACATGCTCTGAAATTTTGAAGCATATCAGCGAGAGAAAAAAACAACAACAAATTCTTCAAGCAAGAATTGATAAAACCAAATTTTTCTTGCTAAACTTGGTGTCCTCATTAACGAATATTTTGAACAACATTTTGAAAAAAAAATATTACTGGGGGGGGGGGGGTCTGGTTACCCAGTGACTACTATGGGCCCTTAAAAGGGCGCTAGAACTTTCAACTTTCTACGTCCCCTTCCAAACCATGTGGCCCGGGGAAAAAAATAATAAAAATCAATACATAAGGGTGCATGCATTGCACCCTTATGTATATACATTAAGGCAACACTATAGCATAATTTTCGTATTTAGTTCAAAGCACCAAAACCGAGAGGCCGCGCAACTTCCCACCCCACATCTCTCTAGCGGCAAACTCCTTACAAAACAACTCCCTGTCACGCGGCTCTCCATTCCCTATTGTCTACCCTACAGCTTCCCTTCAAACATCTCTTCATCATTCAATATCTTAAAAATTTCTAATTGTATCGAAGTCCAAATTTCCTTTTTTTTATGTTTATAAGGCTAAAATTATAAAAGTCAAGGTGACAATCACGGTCCATCAGTCTTATTTGCGCAAACAAAGAGCAAAAAAAGCCGTAAGTAACAGATAAGAAATGGATTCTTCATTTTAAGTAGGCTGTGTACAACTGATTTCATCTAAATTTGCAAAAATATTATAGGCTATACGAGGTCCGCAGGGTTTTGTTTTAAAAATGTTATAAACACTCTAAACACCTTGTATGCAGACAGTTATAGTAGCGTAAATACTAAACAGCATTACTTAGTATTAAAATGCAAACCTATACTACTTATTTAATATATTAAGGTGTGTGGGCTGTTTGAAAAAACTATTCCTACTGCAGAAATTACATTCAGATACTCTGAGGACCCTTTCAATGTAACAAAAATTAAACCTTGTCAAGGACTCAAGGAAGAAATGAGCATGAAAAGCATCAGTCTCGTTCAATTTTTGTTTCGTCCTCTTTTAAGCATAGGCAATACTCAGCTGATATTACATTTTTTTACTTCTGATGCACTTGCTGTTTCATTTTCCGATTACTGAATTCTGCTTTCCTCTAGAAGTAGAGCTATGCTCTATGCTTGGATATGCACTTTTAACCCAGATTAGTCCGCATATTGATATATTTTACACAATTTTTTTTATATATTTTGCAGGCATTTGAGTAACAGGCACGTCCGCTCCTTTTCTAGTTTTTGAGGCTCTACTTCCTTATACAAACAGCTTTATTGTGGCAGTTTAGACACTTAGGCAAACATTGGACCTGCTAGTCATCGGTCCATTTTCTCTTTTTTACATATGCATCTGTTATGGGTTGTTAAACACCACTTGACTGAAGGGACTACTGTAGGAGCAGCTCTAGTTAAAACATTTTCCTTGTAAACATCTTACGGACTACAGTAGAAGTTTTAGTAGTTTTTAGTCACAACTTCTCTCTAGATACTAATGGGATTTGCCATGAGAGATTAGGCTACATAAGTAAATTTAATGCAGCAGTCATTACAGGCCTACTGATGGGTAAATTTGAAAACCTAATTATTGTGTACAGTAAGGCAAGGTACCTTAAAAAATTTTATACTTTTCGAGACCGTTCCACCTCAGGCTGTTCAAATATTGAAAAGTTTGGAAACTTGTCAACGATATTTTTATGAATTCAAACGAAATTATATTTTCAGAATAGATTTAAAACATGGATGAAAATAGAAAAAAGTTGAAAATCTAATGATTTGAAACTTGCTGCATGTCATAAAGTAGGCTAAGAATTTCATCTAGAGTATTTTCTGTAGTTTTGTACATAGTCTATGGCTATATCTGGAACAGTTAGGAAGAAGTCTGCATTGTCAGAACAACGAATGTAACATGTAAATAGCAACGAAGAAGCTGGCAGAACCCATCAGAATTTAGAAAAACACCTACAACAGCATAAAAAAGACATAGACAAAGTGTTAAATTCTAAAAATTCTAATAAATCCTTTGATTCTGCTTTAGGTAGCCATATTTTTGATAACCCCAGCCACACAATATTTTTTGAGAAATCCTCTCTCATTAGTAATGGTTTAGGGATAAAACAGGTTGTTCGGAAATCAATTGAAATTCGACTCAAAATAAATCATAATATTGGTTTAAATAGGGATTTGGGAAGGTACTAATTAAATTCTTTACACACAAATTTAATCAAAGTGATCTAATAAAATATATTACAAAACCAATTGACAATGCTAGTTTATTTTTATTCCAATATTCACGGCGCCAGGTACTTCAAAGTATATGATATGCCGCTATTCATTTACCTTGTTCAATGGCCTCAAAGTTTTAAATGTCTATTGAACCTTCTTTTGAAGGTGTCAACAGAGGGATTTGCAGGGATAATATCCCCAGGAAGATCATTCCAGATAGAAGTGCAACGCCGGATGAAGCTGTTCCTCAAGTACTCGGTTTTCAGCATATCCTCCTTTAGATAATTGGACCGAGCTGTGTGCCTTCGTGTCTGCCTTGTCGGCTGGACAAAGGGGGGCACAATTCGAGAGAGCTCGTAAAAGTGAACCTGTTAAAAAAAAGCCTTTGAGGCTAGCTGCTAAAAAGGCAAGATTAGCATTGAAAGCGTGTATTTAATTATTTTTATTTCGTTTGAATGAATTGTATCGACTCACCTCACTTTATTTATCAGTCCTGGTTGAACTTCGTTAAGGTCATTTAGAGTTTGGAATCCCACTATCTTTAGAAAAAATTCCCTATTGTTTCTACTTGTAATTGGTTGTACCGGTTTTTTTTTTAACTTAAAACTGTAGCCAAGAAAAAATATAGATTAACAACTAACAAAATCTCTTTTGAACTGGGAGCCCTTAGGGACCCGTATTTGCGTGGCTATGAGTGAAATCCAATAGGAAAATATATAATAGCATTTTTACCTCATTTGGCTCCGATAACGAAAATAAATCCAAACGATTGGAGTTCCACTGAGCAATGATATGACGCAGCGCTTCAAGGTCACGCATCTTCTTTACTTCATCAGACTCCATTTTTGAATATATTCAATGTTGATATTCACCAACGCCACGTTTTACACATATCCAACTTTCCTTACAAAACTAAGAGCTCATCAGATAACTTGAGCTTCATTCACTAGATAACAAATAATCCAATTATTACACTTACCCTACCGATGTGTGTGACAACTTTACTTGTTCTAACGTAATTGATATTTCCGTTATCTGAAACAAATAAAAATTGATAAGAACAGATCGGCCATGCGAAATCGAACACATTCAATGCAAAACAAAACTTTGAGAAAAGCGAGTTTCAAGGCTTTTCTCGATTAGTTTTTGTTTTGGGCCTTTTTCATTTAAGAAACTCATCCTAATGGTTTGAAATGAAATAGTTATCACGATGGCATTATTAATGGTATTTCAGGTAATTATAACTAAATTGTTCCACCTGAGACAGAGAATTGCACAACGAGGTGTACATCACATGTTTTTAAATTTGTAGCAAGTATTACACAGCACCAAAATAAAGTCCCGTATTTTGCAACTTCTTTACTCTTGCAAAAAAGGAGTGCATAATATGTCTAGATCTGTTTTTCGAACCTACATTCAATATCATGTGCAACATAAAGGACAATATATCATGATTGCAGCTAGACCCCGGTGCCGTGCCGATGAGGGAAGACCGACGGCGATGGGGCCAAAAACAGCACGCCGCCGCCGCGCCGCCGGTAAGATGTCGGCAGCGCGCCACCGGCGCGATCAATGTTGACCGCAAACATTAATGTTTTCATCAGTCTTTCTCAAATCACAGCTTAAATTTACAACAGATTCGAGCCTATTCATGAGTTCAAAACTCCATAAGTCGCAGGCTGGAAACTGGTCTTCTTCGTTATTAATCAAGAGAAGTAGAAATCTGGTAGAAACGAAATGACTGTGGCGTTTCAGAACCCTTGCATAATAGCTGAAATATCTATTAGCTATCTATTCTTAACATAAATAAATATCAAAATTAGTAGTTTTTTTTTTATCGAGCATTACTGCATACAAAACCTCAAATACCGTATCACAAAATTCGTCAGTTATCTGGGTAAAAACTTTGAATATAACTTTGAACTTAGAAGCTTAATTTTTTCATATTGCCCTTTGCCTATATCTGTTTTGTCACCTCTAAAACAGTTGAAATGGGCGACTTGGATATTGATTGTTTTTTTTTTTGCTCTTTTGGATTCATAAAAAACCTTCCTTGCATTAAAAACTGGTTTTTAATAACAATTAAAAAAAAAGAAATACATTTTAAGGTTTTTTTCGGCTTCTTTATATAATATATGTCATGTAGGCTAAGGCTGAACTGCTGCTTTTTTTTTATTGATTTTGGCTGCTCTGTTGGATATTATTCATTTTTTTCTTTTGGGCATTCATTCCAAATTATAAACTCATAAATACCTAATATCAACTAAATTATAAACTGCATCTAAAAGTATTAAATTTATCAAATTGAAAAATACATGATGAACACTTCACATGAGAACACTTCAATTACAATGAAACAAAAAACACTTAATGGTTTATTCGGTATGAAGAAAAATGAAGTACCAGCTATCTTCTCATCCGTTTTAAATGTAATTAAATGAAATAATATGCAGACTGAAGTAGCTCCAGGAAGATTTTGAGGTTTTCTTCCTAGTTCGTCACTTTTAATCCAAGTAAAATGTTAGGAGATTTAGTATCAGTTATTGAGTTTAAGCTTTGATTTCCAAATGCTCACAAAAATTACCAAATTCAAGAAAGTCGCAATAACAAGTCACCTGTGGTCAAAATACTCAAAAACTTCTATTTGATCCCCACCCAGGCTCAAAGCTTCTGCTATGGTCATATCCATGGAAATCTCCAAAGAGTTTCTTTTTAAAATAGCTTTCAAGCGTAGTTAGGGATATTTAGCCTTTTTTGATTTTGTTCAAAGCTTTGAAAAAAGTGTTAAAATATTCCAAATGCTACATTTGTTATATTTGTGCATATTTTTGGTCATCATTTGTGGGGTGATCGAATTTTTTAAAACACTGTAGATACGTAAGAACGTTGCAACACCTAGTACCCTGAGGTCATAAGTAGACCCCGGCGCCGCGCCGATGAGGGAAGACCGGCGCCGACAGGGCCAAAAACAGTGCGCCGTGCCGCCGATAAGATGTTGACGGTGCGCCGCCAGCGCGATCAATATTGACCTCAAACATAAATGTTTTCATCAGGCTTTCTCAAATCACAGCTTAAATTTACAACAGATTCGAGCCTATTCATGAGTTCAAAACTTCATAAGTCGCTGGCTGGAAACTGGTCTTCTTCGTTATTCATCAAGAGAAGTAGAAATCTGGTAGAAACGAAATGACTGTGGCGTTTCAGAACCCTTGTATAATAGTTGAAGTATCTATTAGCTATGTATTCTTAACATAAATAAATATCAAAATTAGTAGTTTTTTTTCATCGAGCATTACTGCATACAAAACTTCAAATACAGTATCACAAAATTCGTCAGTTATCTTGGCAAAAACTTTGAATATAAGTTTGAACTTAGTAGCTTAATTTTTTCATAATGCCCTTTGCCTTTAGCTGTTTTGTCACCTTTAAAACAGTTAAAATGGGCGACTCTGATATTGATTGTTTTTTTTTTTCATTTGGATTCCTAAAAAAACCTTCCTTGTATTAAAAACTGGTTTTTAATAACAATTTAAAAAAATACATTTTTAAGTGTTTTTTTGGCTTATTTATAGAATATGTCATGTAGGCTAAGGCTGAAATGCTGCTTTTTTTATTGCTTTTGGCTGATCTTTTGGATAATATAGATTTTTTTCTTTTGGGGATTCATTCCAAACTATAAAATCGTAAATAAATAATATCACCCAAATTATAAACTGCATCTAAAAGGAGTAAATTTATCAAATTGCAAAGTACATGATGAACACTTCACATGAGAACACTTCAATTACACTGAAAAATAAAACACTTAATGGTTTATTTGGTATGAAGAAAAATGAAGTGCCAATTATTTTCTTAGGCAAAAAAAGCTCATCCGTTTTAAATGTAATTAAATGAAGTAATACGCAGACTGAAGTAGTTCCAAGAAGATATTGAGATTTTCTTCCTAGTTCATCACTTTTAATCCAAGCAAAATGTTAGGAGACTTAGTATCAGTTATTGAGTTTAAGCTTTGATTTCCAAATGCTCACAAAAATTACTAAATTTAAGAAAGTCGCAACAATAAGTCACCTGTGGTCAAAATACTCAAAGACCCCAATGATCAAAGACTCCTCTTTGATCCCCACCCAGGCTCAAAAGCTTCTGCTATGGTCATATCAATGGAAATCTCCAAAGAGTTTCTTTGTAAAATAGACTTTTTTGCTTTTCTTCAAAGCTTTGAAAAAAGTGTTCTGATGTTCCAAAAACTGTAGATACGTAAGAACGTTGCAACATCTAGTACCCTGAGGTCATAAGACTCCTCCTTGAACCTCCCAAATTGAAAGCTTTTCTTATGACCTGGCCTTTTAATGTAACTTGGGCACTGGACCAAGGGCGCCATTGTCACTCGAGCGCAACGTTAGGTGGGGATGTCGATATCGATTTCGTCACACCGTTTTAGTGTGAATCTGCCTGGTACTTATGAATGAATGTTTTCAAAGTAAACTCGTTTCATCAATAAGAAAAAAAACGGGTTGGATACATGTGTCTCTTTCCCTTTGGATGATAAAACCATAAAATTGCGCTATCAAGTATATCTACCAACAATCTTTTTATATTGTTACAACTTTTCAATTTTTTGGCATTTCCGATTTCAATAAAAAAAAATCAAGGTACTATCACTTAAATATAATAACTCCCTATGCCCCCTCCCCTCTGGATACCATCTTGATAGGATACCGTCTCTGCTTTAAATAACCAAAAAAAATTAACTTATTGGCATTCCTGCTTTAAAAAAAACAAAAAATCGAGGTATTATCATTTAAATATGATAGTACCCTACCCCCCCCCCCTCAGGATACCACCTTGATAGGATGCCGTTTCTGCTTTAAATTTAAAAAAAATCAACTTTTTGGCATCCCTGCTTTCAATAAAAAAATTTTGAGATATTATCAATTAAATGTAATACCTCCCCACCCCCCCCCCCCTGGATACCACCTTGATAGGATACCGTCTCAGCTTTACATTAAAAAAATAATATATATATATATACTATATAATAATACTTAAATAATATAATAATACTTAATAATTAACTAGGTCACTATATGGGTTCAAACAAACACGCAAAATAACGTTAAACAGCTCCTTGAAAAAAAACAATTGAGGGTATGAGTAAAGGGGTACAAAGACAACAACAAAAATGTCAAAATTATTCTGATATACCTCAAATTATGGAAAACTGAGTCATAGATTCGTTGTGGCATTCAATAAAATCCAAAGAATCTAATTAAAAGGGAACACACACAAAAGCCAAATTAGGCCAGTAGCCTATAAGAAATCCTAAAATACCTATATCAAAATATTTCAATGGTTTCCCAGGGAATTTGATATCATTTTCTTCCGTCTCCACTTTAAATGAAACACATAATTATCTTTTTGGCATCCCGCTTTTCAATTAAAAAAAGAGGTACTATCATTTTAAAATGAAAGCCCCCTATCCCCCCCCTTATAGGCAATAATTTATAATATTTTTATGAATCATATTTTTGGGCTAACTTCCGTTTCAATCTTTAATTCCCCAACCTTGTACAAAGCTTGGTCTATAGCTAAATTTTGTCTCAATAGAAGGTTGTTTTTTTTTTTGGGGGGGGGGGGTAAAAAATTTTCAGAAAGAAGATTATATTTTCTTTAATCTATCAGGCGTTCAACAATTGAGTATTAAACATTAAAAAAATCTTATCTAAAAACAGCAAAAGAAAAAAAAATTCTGCAAACTTAAAATTCAGCTGTAGAAACAATGTCGGCTATCAATTTCAAAATCCAACTGAAGGCTGAAGATGAATAGTAGTGAATACGTTCTATAATTCTATTCAACTTGAAAACAAAATTTTTTACTACGAATGATGTAAGAAATAGCAATTGGGAAACTGCATTCGAAATGATTTAATCTCATTTCATAAAGACGATACTTTTTTGGTAACATATGAAGAACTGTGTATATTGCAATATTTGCAATTGCATATTGCATCTGTCTAGTTTTTATGCAAAGTAGCACCGTGATTTTGTGATTTTCGGGGAACCAAATTTTTTTTGGGGGTGACGCATAGATTTTCGGGGAAATACCCGAAAATTCGGGGATAGTGCAAGCCCTCCTTGAGTTCTAATCAGGAAAATCAAAATACTAAACCACACGAGAAAGAAAAGCTCCGACTTTGCGGTTGACGCAACAAAGAATTGCCGCAAAATTAATTTAAAGTCAACCGAACGCCTCTTCCGGCGGCGTAGCGACACTTCGGAGGCGGTCGACTGGGCTTCTCATCGGCGGCGTTCGGTCGATCCACCGGCGCGGCGCCGGGATCAAGTCATAAGACTCCTCCTTGAACCTCCCAAATTGAAAGCTTTTATTATGACCTGTTCTTTTAATGTAATTTGGGCACTGGACCAAGGGCACCATTGTCACTCGAGCGCAACGTTAGGTGGGGGTGTCGATATCACTTTCGTCACACCAATTCGTTTTAGTGTGAATTCTGTTGTTCTACTTTTTTTAAGAACGATTCTTGAAACACAAGGGCCGCGCCACCCTTGGAGTAAGCCCCCCTCCACCCTTGGTGGAGAGGGATGGAGCCACCCCCCTCCACAAACGTATTCATTTCCCTAGATGCATCCAACAGAAATTTTGAGATAGAAATTTTGTCAAAAATGGTCCAAGGAACATATAACAATGCCCTCAGCGTTTACACAGCCCATTAGAGCCCTGGGGCAAGGATTGTAAGTTATGCCCCAGGGGCATATAAGGTTTTATGGAATGGGTAGTGGTATAAACTTCAGATGGGGCTCATTTGATTGAAGTTTAGTGCCCTTTATAGTCAAAAGTGATTTGAGGGCACCCCCCCTCCCCCGCCTATCAGTTCCGAAAACCAGCATCCTATCAAAATTTATAGATATCTATTTTGTTCAGCATTGTTGAAAGGTACAGTAATTATGCCTTTGGGGATGTCACCCCTCTGATTGAAGGGCAACCCAGCTTACCTAGCGCTCCGCTACGTCGCTTGACTCCTGGATTGTACCTTATGACATACGTTAGAAATACTCTGATTGGCAAAAAGCTACCAAAAGAAATGAAAATGCTGACCCTCATGCCGACCATACCTGTCAAGTGGAACTCTCGTAGGAAGAAGAGCCTTAAGCTCCGACAATTAGTTTTTTATTGTTTAGATGTTTTTATGACTTTTGCGCTTTCATACTAGTTCATTTTTTATGAGTGGATGCTCAAGGGACATATTCATTGTTTCGCCCATTGTTTACATATAGTATTTGTTATTGGGAAGTATACAGACATTTTTTTTGGCGGGGTGTGTGTGTGCTTTGGGCGGATTCTACAGGAAGAATTATTGGGGAGGGGGTGAATATTCTAGGGGAAATGTTACAATGGGGGGGATTTGACAGAATTACTATACGAAATTCTTTTTAATTGTCTTCGATTCTCTTTGCCAAATTTTTCATGTGAAGATGTTCCAGGGGAATTATCCAGGGGCTCTTTTCCGCGTGTTTTGATTTCCAGGAAATAATTTCCACGGAAGGGGGCATTTCTTGAGTGATTGTGAAACTGATTAGAGATTAAAGTCTTATTGAAATGAAAGAATGTTAAGGATCATTTTTCAGGCTGAATCGTCCGCGACCAATTTTACAGGAAGGGGGATTCTCAGCGAGGATGGAACTGCCTGGAGGGAATTTGACGGGGGGGGGGTGCAATTTACGTTGGATGAAATTTCCACGGAGGAATTTTCTGTGAAAAACGAAACATATTATTTGAAAAATGAACAGAAATTATTTCATATATGAAGGGTTGCCCCCTCCTCAATACCTTACTCTTTACGCTAAAGTTTGACTGTTTGTCCCAATTTTTTAAGAGCGTCTACTGAAACATTGGAGCCATTTAATTGGAATAGAAGCTGTTTTAAAAGTGCTAACAGCTTTAGCGTAAAGAGCAAGGAATTGAGGAGGGGGCAATCCTACATATACGGAATATATCTGCCAAAATTAATATGGAAATTTGGTGCTGATTTTTCATGTACGGTGAGCCAAATTAGTTGAAAAACGTTCAGAAATTAAATAAAAAAACAAGTTTTATAACTGAAAGTAAGGAGCAACATTAAAATTTAAAACGAACAGAAATTATTCCGTATATGAAAGGGGCTATCATCTCCTCAACACCTTGCTCTCTACGCCAAAGTTTTTATTGTTTTAAAAATTAGAGTTGTAACAGATTCAAACTTTAGCGTAAAGAGTGATGCGTTGAGGAGGAGACAGCCCCTTTCATATACGGAATAATTTATGTTCATTTTAAGTTTTAATGTCGCTCCATACTATCAGTTAAAAAATTAGTTTTTATATATTTAATCAAACAGTTCGTGGTAACGAACTGTAAGTAAGGAGCGACCCGGCTCAATGGTAACCGAAACTCTAGAAAACGGGTTTTTGAAACCAATAGATATATCAAAAGAATCAGATTTCAATGCTGATTTCAAATATATAACTTTCATCAAGTTTAGAGCTACCCATCAAAAGTTACGCGCCTGAGAAAATTTGGCTGATTTTCAAAAAAAGGGGGAAAGACCCCTAAAAGTTATAGAACCTTAATGAAAATCACACCATCATATTCAGCGTATCAGAGAACCCTACTGTAGAGGTTTCAAGCTCCTATCTACAAAAATGTGGATTTTTGCATTTTTTGCCAGAAGAAAGATCACGGATGCGTGTTTATTTGTTTGTTTGTTTGTTTGTTTGTTTTTTTTTTTTTTTCCCAGGGGTGATCGTATCGACCCAGTGGTCCTAGAATATCGTGGGAGGGCTCATTGGAACGGAAATTAAAAGTTCTAGTGCCCTTTTTAAGTGACCATAAGAAATAGAGGGCAACTAGGCCCCCTCCCACGCTCATTTTTTTCTCAAAGTCACCCGATCAAAATTTTGAGATAGCTATTTTGTTCAGCATGGTCGAAAATATGATAAAAATGTCTTTTAGGATGACTTGATTCCCCAAAGTCCCCAGGGGGAGGGCTGAAAGTTATGAACTTTACTCAATGTTAACATATAGTATTGGTTATTGGGAAGTATACAGACTTTTTCAGAGGAGATTTTTTCTGGTAGGTGGGGGAAGGAGAGGGTCGGGGGCTATATGGAAGGATCTTTCCATGAAGGAAGTTTTCATGGGGGAAGGGACATTGCTATGAAGGGGGCGCCGGATTTCCCAGCATTATTAAAGAAAAAGATCAGGAATTAAATAAAAAAAAACAAGTTTTTCAACTGATCAACTGACTGTGATTAAGAGGTCATTTTTAAAGAACTGGAAAAAAAAATTCGAACTATAGTTTAAAGAGCAGGGTATTGACTAGGGGCGAACCCCCTAATATACGTGTTAAAAATTTATGAATATAGAAGTTCGTTACGTAAGTTAATTCTAAGTTACGTATATTTATTACTAATAAAAACGTTCGTAAATAAAATTAAACAAGTTTCGAGAAAGCCATTTAACCAAATATAATATGGAAATTTTGTTTTAATTATTCATGTACGGTGAGCCAAAATCAAAACCTGCATTAATTCAAAAACGTTCAAAAATTAAATAAAAACAACAAGTTTTTTTAACTGAAAGTAAGGAACGACGTTAAAACTTAAAACGAACAGAAATTATTCCGTATATGAAGGGGGCTGTCCCCTCCTCAACGCCTCGCTCTTTACGCTAAAGTTTGACTTTCTCACAACTCTATTTTTTTAAACAATAAAAAAACTTTAGCGTAAAGAGCGATGCGTTGAGGAGGAGACAGCCCCTTTCATATACGGAATAATTTCTGTTCGTTTTAAGTTTTAACGTCGTTCCTTACTTTCAGTTAAAAAAATTAGTTTTTATATATTTAATATTGTAAAGACGGCAGTATATTTTGACAATCATACTGTACTTCGAAAAATAACCACACTAAATGAGCTCATATTCTCGAATCATTGCCCTGCAAATTAAACTTCAATTTAAAGAGTCAGATTTGAGGGGACAGTTACCCTCCTCACATTTCAGGTAACCCTGGATATTGTATTAAAAGGGGACAAAAAAAGACTTGCAATTAACCATTAACTACATTTGTTCCACTCGTAAATGCTTTTGGCACAACACTCTAGAACTACCGTAAAGAGCACGGGGATTAAAGAGGTGGCACTCTTTAAGGAATAATTTATTATCGTTTCAAGTTTTAATATCGCTCCTTACTTTGGACCATTTGAAAAATCTTGTTTTTTTATGCAATACTAATGAAAAAAGAACTTCGAGGGGGGGGGGGTTTATACAAGTTTTTTTTTATGGATTAAAAATAATTGGCTACCTTATTTTTTTTGCGTTTGGGTTTTGGTCCTATTGAGGCGAAAGTTTTTTGGCGAAAAATGGCCGAAGACAGGACCATGTTGGAGTGAAATCTCTGTCACACTCAAAATTTTTGCTTGAATCAGCCTTCTCCTAACATTCTGTGACTACCTGTTTGATAAGATTCTGAACGAAAATAAAAACGAATAAACACGTACCCACAACCCTCCTTTCTCAAGAAAATAGAAAATTTCGTGCTTTTCCATATAAAAAAGCCAAAACTACTGATGTAGGGAATGGTGCATTTTTTCCTTAAGATCGGAATCCACATTGGGAGTGTTTTCAACTTTTTTTGCGAAGTATAGAAAAGTTCTTAATGCTAATAACTTTGGAAGTACTAACTCTTTTTTCTTTTGATGCGCAATTCTTTTGATTCGTATGCTGCTTTCAAAATTCCCTGGTACTTGTTTAGAATCCGGGCAACACGCGAGAAGAACTACATATAGAATCTTAAAGATGCTATTGAAAAACAGGTTTTCATTGCCTAGTGAGGTATTGCTCACTCTGCGAAAAATATTTAAACTTCAGTTTTTTGGGGTTTAAGGGGCAAAAAAGGTACATATGTTAGGTTAGGTTACGTACTTAATATATGCTATGCTTTAACAGCAACACCCCCCCCCCCTAATGTGCAAATATATAGCCCAAATTTGTTTCTAAACTATTATATTTTTATCCTATTTTGTTTTATATCAGTAGCATTAACGAAACTTCACTTCTCCTGTGTTGCCCAATTCTAAACGAGTACCAATTCCCTTTTATGAAATTTTGGTTTCAACTGACAACGGTTGCTCTTTACTTACGTTAATTACCATGAACGGTTTGAAAATTCCAGCTAGAATGAGAATTTGTGGAATCGTATTCAAAGAACTTCGAATTCGTAATGTCCGGTCTTCGGATACCAAACATTGCAATGGAGCCTTTGCGGTCGAGTCCTGTTGCGTTGCGAGTCCGCCCAGCAGGGTTTGCCAACTGAACATATTTCATGTCCAATGGACATTTTCCTGTGTGCCAGGATATAATGACATAATAGGGCAAAAAGGGAAATTTTTTAGAAATTTGGGACATAAAAGGGACATGTTTTGCAAATTTATGACATAAAATAGAATATTTCCCCGCTGGATAGATATTTTTTTAGAAAGAAAATTACATTTTTTACCAAATCATTATTAAAACTACTTGTCTAGCACTAAATTTCCTTAACTGCTTATTTTTTACTAATTTTTTTTACAAACGTTATTATTTTTCGGAGTTGCTTGCTCTTTCCCGCAGACAACTATCTGCAAATACTCTTGAAATTCTTTACAAGTTTGTATTCTTTCTTTGTAAACGATTTCATTTATTCTTGTTTTTACGTTACAGTCAAGATAATAGACAATCAGGCACCTTTTTATTCAACAATCGCTTTCGGCTTCCAAAAGTCTGGCAAAACATTTATTTATCAAGCATTACTGACAGAAAATAAAAAGTTAGCAAAAAAAAAATAGATTCTTGATGATCCGGAATCAATTTTGATACCAAAAGATGTACCAAATATTAGCTTAATATGCTGATTCCAAATATATAATATTTTTTAAGTATAGTGTTACCCATTAGTGGGCCTGAGAAAATTTGCCAAATTTTCGAAAAAGGTGAAAAACACCCCATAAAAGTCAAATAATTTTAATGGAAGTCACGCCATCAGAGAGCCCTACTGTCGAGATTCCAAGCTCTTATCTATAAAAATGAAATTTTATAGTGTTTGCCAGAAGAAGCATCACGGATTCGTGTTTATTTGTTGTTGTTGCCTTTTCCAGGCGTGATCATATCGAACCAATGGTACTAGAATTTCGCAAGAGAGCTTGAAAAATTAAAAGATCTACTGCCCTTTTTAAGTGACCAAAAAATTGGAGGACAACTAGCCACCGTCCCACGCCCTTTTTCCTGGAAGTTGTGATCAAAATTTACAGATAGCCATTTTGTTCAGTATTGTTGAAAGGTACAATAGATATGTCTTTGAAGATAACATGACCCCTCAGAACCACCAGAGGAAGGGCCGCAAGTTATGAAATTTGCTCATTGTTTACGTTTAGTATTTGTTATAGGGAAGTATACCAACATTTTCCAAGGGAGGAAGGAGATCTTCTGAGGATGGATTGTCTATGGGGAGAATTTCCCATTGGGATGGAAGTTCCTGGGGGTGAACTTTTCAGAGGATGAAATTTCCATGGAGGAATTTTCTGTGAAAAACGAAACATATTATTTGAAAAACGAACAGAAATTATTTCATATATGAAGGGTTGCCCCCTAAAATTTAAAACGAACAGAACCAATTATTTCTTGTATTTTGCCGACAAAAGGGCACTAGCCCTTTCAATTTAAAATCAAATGAGCTCTTTAGGAAGTTTCTACGACAACGCTTTCTATAAAAAACTTTATATGCCCCCAGCACATAACTTACAGCCCTTGCCCTGAGGGCTATGAGGGGGTTATCATCCTCAGAGACCTAATTTCCAGAACTTTCAACTACGTTGAACTAAATGGCTATCTCAAAATACTGTTTGGATGTGTTCGGCAAAATGGTGGGCGTGACAGGGGGGTTAGTTGCCCTCCAATCACTTTCAACTATTAAAAAGGGCACTAGCCCTTTCAATTTTCAATCGAATGAGCCCTTTTTGAAGTTTCTACGACAACACTTTCTGTAAAAAACCTTACAAGCCCCCAGGGCATAACTTACAACCCTTGCCCTGAGGCCTGTGGAGGGGTTGCCATCTTCAATGACCTAATTTCCAGAACTTTTAACTACGTTGAACAAAATGGCTAAATGGAACAAAATGGAGAACCCTACTATAGAAATTTCGAGCTCGTATCTGTAAAAATGTGGAATTTTGCTATTTTTGCCGGAAGACAGATCAGAGATGTTTCTTTTTTTTTTTTTTTTTTTTTTTTTTTTTTTTTTTTTTTTTTTGTCCCGGGGGTGATTGTATCGAAAAAATGATCCTAGAAGATCGGAAGGGGGTACATTCTAACGGAAATTAAAAGTTCTAGTGACCTTCTTAAGTGACCAAAAAGATTGGAGGGCAACTGGGCCGCTTCCTCGCCCATTTTTTCCCCAAAATTATCTGATAAAAATTTTGAGGTGTAAAATGATCCACCACGGTCGGGGAGAGGCCTATAAGTTTTTAAATTCGTCCATTGTTTACATTAAATAAAAAAACAAGTTTTTTTAACTGAAAGTAAGGAACGACGTTAAAACTTAAAACGAACAGAAATTATTCCGTATATGAAGGGGGCTGTCCCCTCCTCAACGCCTTGCTCTTTACGCTAAAGTTTTTTTATTGTTTAAAAAAATAGAGTTGTGAGAAAGTCAAACTTTAGCGTAAAGAGCGAGGCGTTGAGGAGGGGGACAGCCCCCTTCATATACGGAATAATTTCTGTTCGTTTTAAGTTTTAACGTCGTTCCTTACTTTCAGTTAAAAAACTTGTTTTTTTATTTAATTTTTGAACGTTTTTGAATTAATGCAGGTTTTGATTTTGGCTCACCGTACATGAATAATTAAAACAAAATTTGCATATTATATTTGGTTAAATGACTTTTTCGAAACTTGTTTAATTTTATTTACGAACGTTTTTATTAGTAATAAATATACGTAACTTAGAATTAACTTACGTAACGAACTTCTATATTCATAAATTTTTAACACGTATATTAGGGGGTTCGCCCCCTAGTCAGTACCCTGCTCTTTAAACTATAGTTCGAATTTTTTTTCCAGTTCTTTAAAAATGACCTCTTAATCACAATCAGTTGATCAGTTGAAAAACTTGTTCTTTTTTATTTAATTCCTGATCTTTTTCTTTAATAATGCTGGGAAATCCGGCGCCCCCTTCATAGCAATGTCCTTCCATATAGCCCCCGACCCTCTCCTTCCCCCACCGACCAGAAAAAATCTCCTCTGAAAAAGTCTGTATACTTCACAATAACCAATACTATATGTTAACATTGAGTAAAGTTCATAACTTTCAGCCCTCCCCCTGGGGACTTTGGGGGATCAAGTCATCCTAAAAGACATTTTTATCATATTTTCGACCATGCTGAACAAAATGGCTATCTCAAAATTTTGATCGGTTGACTTTGGGAAAAAATTAAGCGTGGGAGGGGGCCTAGTTGCCCTCCATTTTTTTTGGTCACTTTAAAAGGGCACTATAAATTTTAATTTCCTTTCGAATGAGCCCTCCCACTATATTCTAGGACCACTGGGTCAATACGATCACCCCTGGGTAAAAAAAAAAAAACAAAAACAAACAAACAAATAAACACGCATCCGTGATCTTTCTTCTGGCAAAAATGTAAAATTGCACATTTTTGTAGATAGGAGCTTGAAACCTCTACAGTAGGGTTCTCTGATGCGCTGAATATGATGGTGTGATTTTCATAAAGATTCTATAACTTTTAGGGGGTCTTCCCCCCTTTTTCGAAAATCAGCCAAATTTTCTCAGGCACGTAACTTTTGATGGGTAAGATTAAACTTAATGAAACGTATATATTTGAAATCAGAATTAAAATCTGATTCTTTTGATGTATCTATTGGTATCAAAATCCCGTTTTTTAGAGTTTCGGTTACCATTGAGCCGGGTCGCTCCTTACTTACAGTTCGTTACCACGAACTGTTTGATATAGTATTTGTTATTGGGAAGTATACAGACATTTTTTTGGAGGGGTGTGTGTGTGCTTTGGGCGGATTTTACAGGAAGAATTCTTGGGGAGGGGGTGAATATTCCAGGGGAAATGTTACAACGGGGGGGCTTTGACAGAATTACCGTACGAAATTCTTTTAAATTGTCTTCGATTCTCTTTCCCAAATTTTACATGTTAAGATATTCCAGGAGACTTATCTGGGGGCTTTTTTCGCCTGTTTTGTTATCTAGGCAGTAATTTCCACGAAAGAGGACATTACTGGAGTGATCTAGAAACCCATTAGAGATTAAAGATTAAATCAAATGAAAGAGTGTTAAGGATAATTTTTCAGGCTGAATCGTCCGCGACCAATTTTACAGGAAGGGGGATTCTCAGCGAGGATGGAACTGCCTGGAGGGAATTTGACGGGGGGGGGGTGCAAGTTTTTTTTTATGGATTAAAAATAATTGGCGACCTTATTTTTTTTGCGATTGGGTTTTGGTCCTATTGAGGCGAAAGTTTTTTGGCGAAAAATGGCCGAAGACAGGACCATGTTGGAGTGAAATCTCTGTCACACTCAAAATTTTTGCTTGAATCAGCCTTCTCCTAACATTCTGTGACTACCTGTTTGATAAGATTCTGAACGAAAATAAAAACGAATAAACACGTACCCACAACCCTCCTTTCTCAAGAAAATAGAAAATTTCGTGCTTTTCCATATAAAAAAGCCAAAACTACTGATGTAGGGAATGGTGCATTTTTTCCTTAAGATCGGAATCCACATTGGGAGTGTTTTCAACTTTTTTTGCGAAGTATAGAAAAGTTCTTAATGCTAATAACTTTGGAAGTACTAACTCTTTTTTCTTTTGATGCGCAATTCTTTTGATTCGTATGCTGCTTTCAAAATTCCCTGGTACTTGTTTAGAATCCGGGCAACACGCGAGAAGAACTACATATAGAATCTTAAAGATGCTATTGAAAAACAGGTTTTCATTGCCTAGTGAGGTATTGCTCACTCTGTGAAAAATATTTAAACTTTAGTTTTTTGGGGTTTAAGGGGCAAAAAAAAGGTACATATGTTAGGTTAGATTACGTACTTAATATCTGCTATGCTTTAACAGCAACACCCCCCCCCCCCTAATGTGCAAATATATAGCCCAAATTTGTTTCTAAACTATTATATTTTTATCCTATTTTGTTTTATATCATTAGCATTAACGAAACTTCACTTCTCCTGTGTTGCCCAATTCTAAACGAGTACCAATTCCCTTTTATGAAATTTTGGTTTCAACTGACAACGGTTGCTCTTTACTTACGTTAATTACCATGAACGGTTTGAAAATTCCAGCTAGAATGAGAATTTGTGGAATCGTATTCAAAGAACTTCGAATTCGTAATGTCCGGTCTTCGGATACCAAACATTGCAATGGAGCCTTTGCGGTCGAGTCCTGTTGCGTTGCGAGTCCGCCCAGCAGGGTTTGCAACTGGACATATTTCATGTCCAATGGACATTTTCCTGTGTGCCGGGACACAATGACATAATAGGGCAAAAAAGGGACTTATTTTAGAAATTTGGGACATAAAAGGGACATATTTTACAAATTTATGACATTAAATAGAATATTTCCCCGCTGGATACATATTTTTGTAGAAAAAAAATGAAATTTTTCACCAAATCAGTATTAATACCACTTGTCTAGCACTAAATTTCCTTAACTGCTTATTTTTTACTAATTTTTTTTTACAAACGTTATTTATTTTTGGAGTCGCGTGCTCTTTCCCGCAGACAACTATCTGCAAATACTCTTGAAATTCTTTACAAGTTTGTATTTTTTACTTGTAAACGATTTCATTCCTTCTTTCTTTTACGCTACAGTCAAGATAATATACAATGAGGCACCTTTTTATTTAACAATCGCTTTTGGCTTCCAATAGTCAGGCAAAAACATCTATTTATCAAGTATTACTAACTGAAAATGAAAAGTTAGCAAAAAAAAAATAGATTCTTGATGATCCGGAATCAATTTTGATACCAAAAGATGTACCAAATATTAGCTTAATATGCTGATTCCAAATATATAATATTTTTTAAGTATAGTGTTACCCATTAGTGGGCCTGAGAAAATTTGCCAAATTTTCGAAAAAGGTGAAAAACACCCCATAAAAGTCAAATAATTTTAATGGAAGTCACGCCATCAGAGAGCCCTACTGTCGAGATTCCAAGCTCTTATCTATAAAAATGAAATTTTATAGTGTTTGCCAGAAGAAGCATCACGGATTCGTGTTTATTTGTTGTTGTTGCTTTTTCCAGGCGTGATCATATCGAACCAATGGTACTAGAATTTCGCAAGAGAGCTTGAAAATTAAAAGATCTACTGCCCTTTTAAGTGACCAAAAAATTGGAGGACAACTAGCCACCGTCCCACGCCCTTTTTTCCTGGAAGTTGTGATCAAAATTTACAGATAGCCATTTTGTTCAGTATTGTTGAAAGGTACAATAGATATGTCTTTGGAGATAACATGACCCCTCAGAACCACCAGAGGAAGGGCCGCAAGTTATGAAATTTGCCCAGTGTTTACATATAGTATTTGTTATAGGGAAGTATACCAACGTTTTCCAAGGGAGGAAGGAGATCTTCTGAGGATGGATTTTCTATGGGGAGAATTTCCCATTGGGATGGAAGTTCCTGGGGGTGAACTTTTCAGAGGAAACTGTACATGGGGAGAATTTACCAGAATTTATATACAGTATGTTTGTTATTTGTCTTTTTTCTCGTTGTTGATCCCATTGTACATGTAGAGACACTGAGGGAACTCTCAGGGGGAAGTTTTCAGCGCAATTGGAATTCTCTTGGGATTTTTTTTTGAGGGGGGGATTTTCCACGGGAGAAATTTCCACGGGGGAATAATCACCAGGAGAAATTCTCCACGAAAAATTTCTGGGGGGATAAACTTTTCAGAAGGGGGTATTTTCCAAACAGGGATATTCCCCAGTGACCTTAAAAAGGATCAGAAACTAAATGAATACAAGTTTTTCTTCAAATAAAAGTATGGTAAGGAGTATTTTTCAGGCAGAATCGTAAGCAAAACATTTCTGGGAAGGATTCGCAGCAGGAATGGAATTGCCCGGGGGTAATTTCCCGGCGGGAGAATTTTAAATGGGAGGAACTTTATATAGAAAAATTTTTCGTGGGGAAATTTTCCACAGAAGGGTGGATTTCCTGGGATTTTCTGAAAAACGATCAGAATTAAAACAAAAACTAGTTTTTTCTACCGAAAGTAAAGAGTGACATTAAAACTTGAAACGTACAGAAATTATTCCGTACATGACGGGGTCTACTCCCTGCTCAATAACCCCCTCTCTACACTGATGTTCGACCTTTTGTCTACTATTTTTAAGAACGATTCTTGAAACACAAGGGCCGTGCCACCCTTGGAGTAAGCTCCCCCTCCACCCTTGGTGGAGAGGGATGGAGCCACCCCCCTCCACACAACGTATTCTTTTCCCTAGATGCATCCAACAGAAATTTTGAGATAGACATTTTGTTAAAAATGGTCCAAGGAACATATAACAATGTCCTCAGCGTTTACACAGCCCATTAGAGCCCTGGGGCAAGGATTGTAAGTTATGCCCCAGGGTTTTAATAAGGTTTTATGGAATGGGTAGTGGTATAAACTTCAGATGGGGCTCATTTGATTGAAGTTTAGTGCCCTTTATAGGAGCCAAAAGTGATTTGAGGGCAACACCCCCCCGCGCCTATCAGTTCCGAAAACCAGCATCCAATCAGAAGTTGTAGACATCTATTTTGTTCAGGATTGTTCAAAAGTCCAGTAATTATCCCTTTAGGGATGTCACTCTTCTGATTGAAGGGCAACCCAGCTTACTTAGCGCTCCGCAACGTCGCTTGACTCCTGGATTGTACCTTATGACATACGTTAGAAATACTCTGATTGGCAAAAAGCTACCAAAAGAATTGAAAATGCTGACCCTCATGCCGACCATACCTGTCAAGAGGAACTCTCGTAGAAAGATGAGCCTTAAGCTCCGACAATTACTTTTTTACTGTTTACATGTTTTTATGACTTTTGCGCTTTCACACTAGTTCATTTTTTATGAGTGAACTAAATGGATCTTTTTCGTTTTCGAGGTTTACATAATATGTCCATCTTGAACGAGGTTTACAAGTCGTAAAAAAACTAGTTTCTGAGATTTCAAGATGGACATATTATGGACATATTATAGACAAAATATGGACATAATTTGGCCGAAAAAGACACATTTTTGGATGCTCAAGGGACATATTCATTGACCAAAAAGTTGGCAACCCTGCCGCCCAGTGCTTCTCGGATCTTTCAGTTTTACAACTGAGCTTATCTAGAGTGCACTTCCAATTTAAGATAACGGAAATGTTTATATTGGCTTGTTCTAAGGCTGAAAAACTGTCAAAACCACGCAATTTTATGGGTTTCAAAAGTCGTTAGGATTCCAAACTTCATGAAAATAAAGGCAATCTTCCTTGGGGTATGCAAATCGTTTGTGGCTAAATTCCCAAAGAAAATAGTCTGGTTTCTCAAATCTATTTGAGGGACTGTGGTTTCGTTTGCCAGAGTTAACTCAAAACAGCAATTAATTTAGATGAAACACCCAAGATGAATGAACTTTTGACACAATATCAGCAGATTGCCACAAATACGGTCGGAGATAATTAAAACTATTTGGTTAATACATAAATTACTTACGTAATTTATTATTACTAGGTCATAATTTATAAATAAATGAATTACTAGGTCAGAGAAGTCCTTCCTTTAGGCATGGGCGTACGGACGGGGGGCGGGGGCAGCTGCCCCCCCCTAGAACTTCAAATTTACACTAGATATGGCAGAAAAAGCAGATGGTTGAAAAAAGGTAATTGGCTAAAAAAAGCAGTTGATAAGAGGTAGATAGCTAAAAAGCAGTTGATAGAAGGTAGATGGTTGAAAAAGCTGGAAATAAATAGAAATGTCCAAATATCGGTTCCGATATCGATATCGTACCGGAACACGCACGAAATTTGTTTTTAATGTAGCACCGAAAATCGCTGCTTAGCACGCAAGATTGGGCAATTCTGTTGTAGCAACCCTGTACACATTACTATCCCGTGTTCTATCAAATAAATTTGATGAAAAGAATCAGCCTAAGTGTTTAACAAGTTTGACAGTGTTTTCTAATCAATGGTTATCCGAAAAAAATTATCAGAAGAGTAAGTACGGCTGCCCCCCCCCCCTAGAAAAGAAGCTACGTACGCCCATGCCTTTAGGGGGAGGTCAAATAACATTTATAGGGTGGAGGAGAGGGGCAGTGGTGGACAATGTAAACTTTCGACTATCAGCAGAGCAACAAGGTAGTCAAAGTAAAACTACAACTATTTGGTTGATAATTAAATTACTTACCCTGATGCTCAGAGGTTAGTTGAGGCCAGAGGTAAGGGTTTAAATGAAGTCAAATGGCATTTACAGCCTGGGAGTATCAATTAACACAAAGAAAAGTACTTTTATAAGCTACTTTATTTTATCAATTCAATGATAGGGGGGGGAAGACCCTAGA
Source organism: Artemia sp. Qi Xiang Cuo (assembly GCF_049724085.1). Taxonomy (NCBI): domain Eukaryota; kingdom Metazoa; phylum Arthropoda; class Branchiopoda; order Anostraca; family Artemiidae; genus Artemia; species Artemia sp. Qi Xiang Cuo. Next base: position 50,149,702 of record NC_142795.1, read on the forward strand.
ACAAATTCAAATCCATTAAAATATGAGATTTCGCAACCAATCGTGTATATGGAAACTTTCAGTGACTGTTAAGTCCAATGCCGTATTTTTTACCTTACTTTTTAAGGATCATAGCTCACTCTTTGTGTGATTGTCAAACCCAGTTACAAATTCAAGCGCGCCTTCACGGGGTGGGAAGTAGCACCCTAATTGTGGAAACCTTGCTTGGTTACCCATTTCAACGCCCCCACGATGTCCCACTGTCGTGATTTTTTTTTTTTGGAATGCATTTTCCTAATACATAAGCTCTTGTGTTTTTGTAATCAACTTATACAGTTAAGACAAAAAATAAATAAGAATTATCATTCATGAATTAGCTTTAAATCTGAGGAAAAACATTTCTCACTAGACTTTTTTTTCAAAACTCAATTTGCATGTTTTTACTAACTTAGGGAACTGGGAGGCGGAGCATTGAAGAAAGAGACTGTAAGCATAGGGTTAAGGATTTTCGAACTTAGAGATTTAAATGGTACATTGTTTATGCTTCCAAACTAATCTATTCCTGAAATGACACAAAGTTTCATTTTGAAGCAACTAAATATCTTAGCTCTCGAGAGGAAATAAATTTAAAGTAATTGGCCTTGAAGACTAACAGAAGAATTATCACGCATTAGAATAACAGAAATCTAATGGATAGGCAAAATCAAAACAAAGCTATCATGAGTGCAGCAGCAGCTATAATCTAGTAAAGAGCTAATTATGGCCCATCAAAAGTGAGTTAAGGTAAAGAATATGGCATTGGACTTTGCGGTCTCCACCGGCAATGATGACTTCCGTTTCTTGGCCCTTCAACCAGAAAGCGCAATGGGGAGGGGGCAGCCGTCCTGTGCTATCACACACCCTTCCTGTTTACTTTCCCCGGAGTTTTCCAGGTATCCTTTTGGAAATGAATCGACCCTGGCTAAGCTTACAGGGTCATACCACTACCCTCATTCCAAAAGAAATAATCGGCAACACCAGGACTCAAATCCCATCCCAAAGGACATAGGATTACAAGTCTAGCACGCTTACCACTTAGCTAGAACGGCCTACTACGGCCCATACTAATTGAAGTTTCTACAAACTGAAGAAATTGTAGTGAAAAAGAAATTCCCTGTGACATAGTTCAGAAATAGGAAATATTATACGGATTTAACATAATAATAATTTTTAATAATGAAAACACATTTTTGAAATTTACGATAAGAGCCCTAAACTCCTCAAAAACAGTGTAACGTCAAATCACAAGTCTTGACTCACAGAGCCAATTGGTAGTGCAATTATTCATATGCCCTAGCAAATAAGCCTGGTTGTTTTACGAATTATTGTCAGTTTCATCACCTAAGGCAGACAAAATTCTTTCTGTAAGGTTTATTTTGTACATTTAACAAAATAAAAACGAAAAAAATTAAAGAACAGTTTTTCTTATGGAAGTAAATGTTAAACTTTAAAACGACCGAGAATTATTATTTCACAGTTGACTAAATATCTAAAAAACTAGATCAAATAAACTGCCTCGTGATATTTCCCTATATTTGGAAAATTCTTAAATTAAAAGGTAGCGCTTTTTTGAACACACAGGAGTAAAAAAGTCTTTAACAAGCCTGCAGAAGATAAAAGACAATTTTATAAAGCTCTCAGTAGTTCTTTGCCATCCACGATATTGATTACTTTTTGTGTACAGCTTAAATCCTCTAAAACCTCAAGCAAGCTCACTTCTCAGTAAAGCGTTAGTTTTTCAGAATTTAATAAATAAAGGGAAAATCACGAGTCCAGTTCAAATTGAGCTACTTTTGTAGATATTTATTGCATCAAATGCGAATCAATAATTGATGTTGGTCTTGAGTTTCGATTTCGCTCTAATTTTCCATAAAAAATAAATAAATAAGTAACAGAAATAAGACTGGCTGGTGAAAATTTTGAAAAACTTATATGGTTCCTAATTTTTAGTTGCATTATTAATTTCAATAAAACGTGTTCATTTTATTTTAGCATTTTCTTAACAGTTATGTGGCTACTTTTCCTCTATTTGGTTATTTCGTAATTTCTAAGATTCACTGCCAATGCTAATGAGATTGCTTAAGTTGCTTCTGAAGACAAGCCAAATAAGTGCACAAAAAATGAAGGAGTTTCTTGCATTCTTAGGACTTTGTTTGATCAATATCTAAGTTTTGAAAAACTTTATGGCCAGATTTGAAAGTCAATGTTTAGTTTCCATGAAACAAGCTCGTTGGTAAGCCAGTCATCGACGGAAAAAAGGGAAAAAAAATCCAAAAATTCGAAACAAGATTGATGGAGGGTACTAGTCAGTCGAAATGCACCTTAGTATCTTGTTGGAAGGGGAAAGAAACAAATCAACTAGGGGAAGGAGCAAGGTTAATATACTGTTTCGTTGAGTTCTAAGCTTGGATGTGGGCGATGAAACTTCGATCCAATGCCCCCTCCCCTTTTTCTTACAGCGCCCTAAATTTTGTACGGATATCCAATTATTTCTTGTATTTTGCCGACAAAAGGGCACTAGCCCTTTCAATTTAAAATCAAATGAGCTCTTTTAGAAGTTTCTACGACAACGCTTTCTATAAAAAACTTTATATGCCCCCAGCACATAACTTACAGCCCTTGCCCAGAGGGCTATGAGGGGGTTATCATCCTCAAAGATCTAATTTCCAGAACTTTCAACTGCGTTGAACTAAATGGCTATCTCAAAATATTGTTTGGATGTGTTCGGCAAAATGGTGGGCGTGACAGGGGGTTAGTTGCCCTCTTATCACTTTCAACTATTAAAAAGGGCACTAGCCCTTTCAATTTACAATCGAATGAGCCCTTTTTGAAGTTTCTACGACAACATTTTCAGTAAAAAACCTTATATGCCCCCAGGACATAACTTACAACCCTTGCCCTGAGGGCTGTGGAGGGGTTGTCATCCTCAAAGACATAATTTCCAGACCTTTTAACTACGTTGAACAAAATGGCTATCTCAAAATTTTGATTGGATGTGTTTGGGGAAATGGTGGGCGTGAGAGTAGTAATGCATCTAGTACCACAGGGCGTACAGTGGGGCGTATATCGTATAAAGTGACCAGAACATGTTATATTAGTCAAATAATGATATACAGTACTGAACGTACAATTATGCAAATGAGATACCTTTTGATACCTCTATTAATGTAGTTCAATGACCCAAATTATGATGTACACCCAGTATCGCGTAACATTAAATGGTCTTAACTAAGCACATCAATATCGGGATGAAACCAGACGACAATAAAAAGAATATTTTTTAATTGGATTGAATGAAAGCGGTAAAAGATTAAAATTGCTTACCAGTTGAGGTAAGTCTGAGGGAATGGTAAGTCTCACGCAACGTGACATAAATGTTATAATATGATTAGAATAACGTCATGGGTACCAGCCTGTGGAAACGGTTAGCGGGCACAAGGCGATCTTGCAACTTGACCTAGCTTCACTTCTTGGCTGTGGTCGGTATAATACACAAGTACCAATTGAGGAGTGCAGCTAATATAAAATATTCTTTAGTATTGGAGTATGCTAAAAAGTTGAAACTAATAAAGTCGTAGGCACCAAGAAAAGAATTTTAATATAGAAATTCAGAACAATCCGAAGAAACCCTTAGAAATGAAGTAGTGAGCTGGTTATGGATTTGAACCACCAAGGACCCCAACCGTCAAGGACCAAAACCACCAAGGACTACGACCTCCTAGAGTCCCAATACCCCGTCCCCCATTTTTTATACTTTTTTTTTACCCCAACCACAAAGGACCCCAACCTCCAAGGGCCTCAATACCCTATCCCCCACCTTTTAGGGCCCCCCCCATTTTTTAAACTTTTTTTGAACTTTTATTTTTATTTTCTTATAAATTTTTTTAACATAGAAATTTTTTAAACTTGTTTTTACATGTCTTAAAATGAGATGACCTATACTTAAAACAAAAAAAGAATTAGAACTTAAAACATACTTAAAACACATTTAATATTTTCGAAATACAAAATGAGAATGATAGATATGTTAGTCGTGACTTTTACTGTTAGAAAAATAATGTTTGTAGTAACACTTTTTTTTTACTAGAAATATTTTGGACTTCCATGGGTAATTATTTTTAATTATTATTTTCCATGGGTAATTGTTTTTAAATAATTATTTCATGTTAAGACTCATATATAATACCTTTTGAAAAGGATAACATAATATTGGAGTATGCATAAAGTCGAAACTAATAGTCATATACAATTTAGTCAATCTTTGTTTTTTGTTTTTTTTTCTTGGAGGGATGTCTTGACAATAATTATTTAAATTTCCAAAGAGAGTGAAATCTGAGGGGACGCAGACTCCTACATTTTAGGTAATATTTTTGGAAGGATGCCATGACAATAAGTATTTAGATTTCATACTCCTAGCCATTACCTACTGAAAAGGATTACATAGTATTGGAGTATGTATAAAGTTGAAACTAATAGAGTAGCATTCATTTTAGACAATCTTTTTGTTTCTGGAGGAATGCCTTGACCATAATTATTTAAATTCCTAAAGAGAGTGAAATCTGAGGGGATACAGACTCCTACAATTTAGGCAATATTTTTGTTTTTTTGGAGGAATGTCTTGACAATAATTATTTAAATTTCAGGCTCCTAGCTAATACTTTTCGAAAAGGATTATATAGTATTGGAGTATGCATAAATTTGGAACTAATAAAGTTGTATACATTTTAGTCAATCTTTATTTTTTTAGGAATTGACAATAATTATTTAAATTTCCAAAGAGTGAAATCTGAGTGGGTGCAGACTCCTACATTTTGGACTGAATTCTTGGGACTTGGAAATTGTTTTAACTTTTTTTTCTTTATGCGGATGTATCAATGATACTCTATGGCTGCTCATCGACACTAGAATACGCGACTGTACCAGTGGTACTCTATGGTTGGTTATCAACACATAGTTTATTGTATGTACTAAATTAGTAATTTTCGTACATTGGTAGGATAAACACCTACATTATATTCTTTTAAAAAAAAGTAAAAATGAATTATTCGAAGAATGTGTGTACATATGATAAAGTCGTCGTTTCGTTGAATGCTGACAAAGTCAAATATTTGAACTACGAAACAAGTTGTAGTGATAAAACTATTGGATACGTATGGCTACGTTGTCATGACAGTGAGAGTTTAGACCATTGGAGTACCGACTTGATTCAACATTGTTGATGGAAGATATACTAGAGTATCACTTCCAGAGATGATAGTGCTCAAAGAGAATGCAAACACAAAAATAATTGTCGATGACGGGGGACAACTTCTTGCTACTGTTAGTGGTAACACGTTACCTGTTGGTAGATCTTATCACAAACCTTATGGTATTAACATTATGAGGAAGACAAGAAGAAGACAGGCATGCTCCTAAACTAATGTCATTGACCGTATATTGTCTACGTCTCAAAACTGATACCTGTGTAAAAACAATGTCATAATAGACAGTGAAATCACAGTCAAAATAAAAAGGGCATTGGTAGACAATATCACTAGTAAATATAAAGATGAATTGATGGAAAATAAAGCACAAGTGAACATTATTGCTACTATTGATCATATAATCAATGAACCGAAAAATACGAAAGATGAAAAGCATATTGAACCAGTAAAAATAGTGTATGACTCAAACTAGATTAATGATTATTCTACTGGTTACGAACTAAGAGAAGAAAGTAGCCACAATATCAAGAGAGAATATGATGAATTATTTTATGGAAGATTCAAAATGTCCAAAGATGTTCAATGAAATTAATAATGTAGAATGATGTATGTAACACATTTTTATGTTAATATTCTACATCTCGTCATTTCATTAAAAACATTTTTTGCATTACTTTGTCATGTTTCCATTATTTTTAGGGTACTCTACCACGTCAAACGTATAGATTGTTTATTAAAAAGTCAGAGATGTAAGAAAAAGGATTTTCAGAGACATAGATACTACTAGGAGACTCATAAGTCTAGTAATTGGTGACTGAGTATCAAAAATTTAAAAAAGGACCTTTGCATAGAACAAATTCAATTACTTGGTAAATTCCAAGTCATTTAATTGATGACTGATTATCAAAATTAATAAAAAAAACACTTTTGCATAGAAAAAATTCAAATACTTGGTAAATTCCGAGTCTTTTAATTGGTGAGTGAATATAAAAAAAATTAATAAGAAAACACTTTTACATATAACAAATTCAACTACTTGATAAATTCCAAGTCTATTAATTGGTGACTGAGCATCAATAATTCGTAAAAAAGTACTTTAAAATAGAACAAACCCAGATACTTGGTAAATTCCAAGTCTTTTAATTGGTGACTGAGTATCAAAAATTAATAAAAAAAATACTTTTTGCATAGAACACATTCAACTACTTTGTAAATTCCAAGTCTCGTAATTGGTGGCTGAGTATCAAAAATTAATTAAATAGATACTTTTACATAGAACAAATTCAACCACTTGGTAATTTTTAAGTCATTTAACTGGCAACTGAGCGTCATAAATTAATAAAAAAAGCAATCTTGCATGGAACAAACTCCCATATTTTGTGTTTACTAAGTTTTTTAATTGGTGACCCATTATTAACAATTATAAAGTAAACATTCTTTCATAAAATAAATTCAAGTTACTTGGTGAGGTTCAAGTCGCTTATTCGGTCACTGAGTATTAAAAGTTAATAAAAAAGAAAGTGCTTTTGAATATAACAAATTCAACGATTTGATAAATTCCAAGTCTTTTAATTGATGAGTGAATATCAAAAATTAATAAGAAAACACTTTTACATAGAATAAACTCAGATACTAGATAAATCATAAGTCTTTTAATTGATGACTGAACATAAAAATCAATACAAAAAAACTTTTACATAGAACAAACTCAACTACTTGATAAATTCAGTCTTTTAATTGACGACTGAGTATGAAAAATCAATAAAAAACCCATTTGCATTGAACAAATTCTAGTACTCGGTAAATTACATGTCTTTTTATTGATGACTGAGTATCAAAATTAATAAAAAAAGTACTTTTGTATCGAACAAACCAGCCATAGAGTACTAAGGAGTCAGCCGCATAAAAAAAAATTTCAGTGAGTAATATAGTTAAAAGTATAGATTACAACACGTCTCAAGTGCTGTCATCTTTTCAGCTCTACTTATAGGGCAGCACACCCGCTCGCACACACAGGCATAGTGAGAGACAAGCAAAAAGTTGGGTTCATTTAGGTTCACTTACCATGGCGTTCCATGTTAAGTGAACCTAAATGAACTTAACTTTTTGCTTGTCTCTCATAAAAATAATTATTTGACTTGTCTTTGTCTTGTCTTGGCTTTGACATTTTTTTGGCTTGCCTCTCTTAATTTGCTTGTCTTAACATTAAATAATTATTTATAAATAATTACCCATGAAAAATATATCCATGAAAAAACAAGTTGAAAAATTTTCCAAGTCAAAAATATGACTTGACTTATGTCCCATCCGTCCTTGAAGGTCGTTTTGGGGCCTCTTCTTTAACCAGTTCATTGATTAGCCTCCTGTAAGTGCTTCTGTTTTCGGCCAGGCGGCAGAGTTGTGGCAGGTTATAGGGTGAGAAGTTTTCTTTCCATCTCTTTGGAGGGCGACCTCTGGGGCGAGAACCGTGTACTCGTCCATCGAAGTTTATCTTCGGAAGACGAGGGCTAGCCATGCGTTGGGTATGTCCAAGCCATTTGAGTTGTTGTAGTTTTATTTTGTCCAGTATTGTAAATTTGACTTTCAGATTATGGAGAAGCTTGGAATTGGAAATTATGTCGTGGTAGGTAATACCAGCGATGCGTCGTAGGGATTTGGTTTCAAAGGCAGCTAGGCGGCATTGATCGTCTGTTTTAAGCGTCCAGGATTCACAGGCATAGATGGCGATCGGAATATTGAGGGAGTAGAAGAGTCTCGTTTTGAGAGTTGTTGCTAAGTTCTTATTCCTCCAGATGGGCATCAGAGCTTTAAAACTGGAGTTCGCAAGTGTCAGGCATCTCTTGATGTCTTTGAGTTGGTTTTTATCAGAAGTAAGTAAGCTCCCGAGGTAGGTGAAGCCTTCCACCCACTCAATGGTATCTCCACCAAGCTGAAGGCTGAGATTTACCTGTGAATCGAACTTGCTTGAGCAAAGCATGGCTTTCGTTTTTGAGGTGCTGATGGCCATCCCGGAGAGGTTGGTGGACGAGTGAACGCTGATAGCCTGAGATTGTAGATCTTGAAGGGACTCGGCTATTAGGTCTATGTCATCAGCATACGCTAGTTTGTCTATCACCACTCCTCCGACACGGGCGCCGGATGGGTTGTCTGTGAGTGAAAGGGCTGCAGTTAGGAAGAGATTGAACAGCTCTGGTGATATTAGGCAACCTTGAAGTACTCCGGTAGAGGTTTTGAAGCTCTCTGTAAGTCCTTCTCCAGTCATGACGCGGCTACTGAACTTCTTATACGTCTTTGATCAGCGAGATCAGGTTGGATGGGATGCCAAAGTGAAGAAGGATGTGCCATAGACCTTCTCTCCATATCCGATCGAAAGCTTGTTTAAAGTCTATGAAAAGGTGGTATATGCTGCGGCCAAGTTCGCTATACTTTTCCATGATCTGCCTAACAGTGAATATCTGATCAATTGTTGATCTATTAGGTCGGAAGCCGGCTTGTTCTTCCGGAATGAACATTGAGGAAATGGCTCGTATACGCACGAGCATGACTCTTGTGAGGATTTTTGCTGCGTGGCTGGTAAGACTTATTGGGCGGTAGTTGTCGCAGACAGCTTTAGAGCCTTTCTTATGCAGGGGGATTATCGTGGCTTCGCACCTTGGTGAGGGGAAGTGACATTTTTCCCATGCAGCTGTGGCAATTTTTTGGTAAAGGTCAAGGAGTGGTTTGCAGTTTACTTTCAGTAGTTTGGACTGGATTCCATCGGGGCCGGGAGCTTTGTTTATTCTCAAGTCTCTGATAGTGGTCGCTGTCAAAGTCGCCACCAGCTAGCGTGACTGTGGTTAGGACGGACCTTTTCCAACGTCTAGACACGAGGATGTAGTCTATTAAGTTTTTAGTTTTTCCATCTGGTGAGGTCCAGAATGTCTTACGGCGAGGTCTGTGCTTGAACAGTGTGTTTGTAATGACTAAATCGCTGTCTCTGCAGAATTCAATAAGGCGTTCTTCTCTTCTGTTCATTTTTAAATGTCCAAATTTGCCCATTACATCTTCGTGTCCTGTGTGGTTGTTTCCAACGATGGCGTTGAAGTCACCAATGACAAAGATTATGTCCTTTTTAGGGGCAGAATCAACTAGACTTTGAAGCTGGAGAAAGAAGTTTCCAGACTCTTCATCGTCTCTGCTGGTATCCAGAGCGTATACTTGGATAATTGTGAGGTTGGTTGGTGAACCTTTCAGGCGGATCATGATGATCCGTTCCGTGAGTGGGGTTACGGAGATTAAGGATTTTCTGGCTTTATTAGAAAGTAGGAAACCTACACCTTGTCGATGGTTCCCATCATTACGTCCCGAAAGTAGAAGGGTAACATCTCCATGTTTCTCTTCACCAGTGACCGTAAGATGGGTTTCGGCGAGACCAATAACGTCCCAGCTGTACCGTGTTATCTCTCTTAGGAGTAGGTCTATTTTTCTTTGTTTAGCGAGGGTTCTAGTGTTGAGGGTACCTATTGACATAGTTATTTTTGGAGAAACAATAGCCTCCAGGGTTGGAGTTGTCAACGTAGAAATATTTGCGCAATTCAAGATTGTCGAGTCGTCGGCTGCCCCGGACGCGGTAGCTTTTAACGCATTATCGTCGGTTACCCCGGACGCGGTCAAAAATATACCAAGTAAAAAAAAGTGTTACTACAAACATTATTTTTCTAATAGTAAAAGTCACAACTAACATATCTATATCATTCTCATTTTGTATTTCGAAAATATTAAATGTTTTAAGTTTTAATTTATTTTAAGTATAGTTCATTTCATTTTAAGACATGTAAAAAAAGTTACGAAAAAATTAAAAATAGTCAAATAAAAAAGGTTAAAATAAAATAGGGGGAGCGGTCAAAAAGCTGGGGGATGGGGTATTGGGGTCCTTGGAGGTTGGGGTCCTTGATGGTTGGGGTAAAAAAAAGTATAAAACAAGGGGGAGGTGGGGGCAAAAAGTTGGGAGAGGGGGTATTGGGACCCTTGGAGGTTGTAGTCCTTGGTGGTTTCGGTCCTTGATGGTTGGGTTTCTTGCTGAGTGGGGTCCTTGGTTGTTCAAATCCATAACCAGCTCACTGCTTGATTTTTTAGGATTTCTAAGGATTGTTCTGAATTTCTATATTGAAATTCTTTTCTTGGCGCCTACGACTTTATTAGTGTCAACTTTTTAGCATACTCCAATACTAAAAGAATATTTTATATTGGCTGCACTCCTCAGTTGGTACTTGTATATTATACCGACCACAGCCAAGAAGTGAAGCTAGGTCAAGTTGCAAGATCGCCTTGTCACCGCTAACCGTTTCCACAGGTTGGTACCCATGACGTTATTCTAATCATATTATAACATTTATGTCACGTTGCGTGAGACTTGTCATTCCCTCACTTACCTTAACTGGCAAGCAATTTTAACCCTTTACTGCCTTCGTTCAATCCAACTAAAAAATATTTTTATTACTGTCGTCTGGTTTCATCCCGATATGCATGTGCTTAGTTAAGACCATTTAATGTTATGCAATACTGAGCGTACATCATAATTTAGATCATTGACCTACATTATCATAGGTATCCAAAGGTATCTTATTTGCATAATTGTACGTCCAGTATCGTATATCGTTATTTGACTAGTATAACGTGTTCTGGTCATATACGATGTACGCCCCACTATACACCCTGTGGTACTAGCTACCTTACTACTCATGAGAGGGGGTTAGTTGCCCTCTAATCACTTTTGACTATCAAAAAGTGCACTAGCCCTTTTAATTTCGAGTCGTATGAGCCACTTTTGAAGTTTCTATGACAATGCTTTCTATAAAAAAAACTTACATGGCCTCAGGGCATAACTTGCAACCCTTGCCCTGAGGGCTGTGTCCTCCTCAAAGACATATTTTCCAGATCTTTCAACTACGTTGAACAAAATGGCTATCTCAAAATTTTGATTGGATGTGTTTGGGGAAATGGTGGGCGGGGAAGGGGTGTTAGTTGCCTTCCAATCACTTTTGGCTTTTAAAAAGGGCACTAGCCTTTCCAATTTTTAATTGAATGAGCCCTTTTTGAAGTTTCTACAACAACCCCTTCGATACGAAGTGCACTGGTCTAAAACTAAGAAATAAATAAAATATTGTGTCATCATCGTTCTTTACTTAGGCAGCGCTATTGCGCTGTCTGTGGTGGAATGGCCGCGTGGTCTAAAAAATTACGTAGTCTACAAAAGGCATATTTTTAATTTCATTGCTTTAATTTCTTTTGTTTGTTTACTTGAAGAAAATGGAGGTAGAACTGCAGACCGTCCCTTCTATCACATCAAAAAACTAAAGGAAGAGAGATAACGGAAGAGGGGCAAAGTAAATGTGCCATTCAAAGTCGCTTTGGCCGATGTAATTTTACTTTGGCATTTTATGGTCATTTTTTTCGGGTTTAGGGGGTAAAACTATTAGAAGGATGTGCATTTAAAATTCTTTAAAATGTTTTCATTTTTGTAACTTTAAGAAATCAAAAATTAATTTTCGATAAACATTTTAAGGAATAAATATCAACATATGCATATTAAACTGACAATGCACATTTTTTCAGCAAATTTATTTGAATTTTTTTCAGTTAAGTACTATATTCTGGCTTTAAAAAAGCATGGGGGTTTAGAACCGTACTCATATTAATTTCTGCTCGTTTTGAGTTTGACTGTTATTTATTTTAATTTCTGTTTGTTTTGGGTTTCATTTATTTATTGATACTGATTTGTAGTAGTTGTATGCTTGGTAGATTATTTGATTCTATTTTGTTCATTTTTGGTGTAATGTAGTTCTTTACTTTTTTTTTAAACTTATTTTGTGGGAAAATTTTTTAACTAATTTAAAAACAGAAAGAAATGGATCATGGATCTCCGTGAATGGATTATGTCATAACAAATGGTTAGTGGTAACAAATTATAAGTACGGAGCAACTTGTGCTAAATATAACCGAAACTTGAAAAAAGGAGTTTTGATTACCATACATACATATATTAAAAGCATTGGCTTTTTATGGTGATTTCAAATATATAAAATTAATTAAGTTTAAAGCTACCCATCAAGTCAAGAGCCAAAGAAAATTTTCTTGATTATTGAAAAAGAGACAATACACCCCTCAGGGAAGGGAAATCAAATTTACAGCATCAAATCCAGCATACCAAAGAACCCTATTGCAGAAGATTCAAGCCCCTATCCTACCGAAATTTTTTGATTTTGATTTTTCAAGAGAGGTGATCATGGAAGCGGATTTATGGTCTTTTTTCCCCCAGGGGTAATAACATCCAGCTAAATATCTTAGAATTTCGGGAAAGGGCTCGTATAAGCTGAAAAGCTTGTATCTTTATATGCAAGATGATATAGCACACGAAAAGTTTATTTACCACACGTATCTTTTGAAAATTACTTTTCTGGGGTATGGTTTCACTCTGACTCCCTTTGGTTTGTTCTTTAATATATTCCAATAAAGAAAAAGTCCAAGGCTTTTTTCTGTGTGCAAAATATAATTAGAAAATTTATGTTCAAATTAGGGATAAGAATTTTGAAAAATGTTTTGAGAATTTTATGTACATGGGGCGCTGTCAAATCAAGAGTTTAAAATTTTATCATAAAGACCAAACATCGAAAATAAATTTATATACTGATTAGGCCTGATGATGTTCAGGAAGATTAAATAAAATAAAATAAAAGATTTTTAACTGAAAGTAAGGAGCGATATTAAAACTTAAAACGAACAGAAATAATTCCGTATATGAAAGGGGCTGTCCCCTCCTCAACGCATCTCTCTTTACGTTAAAGTTTTTTATTGTTTAAAAAAAATAAAGTTGAGAGAAAGAGTCAAACTTTAGCGTAAAGAGCGAGGCGTTGAGGAGGGGACAGTCCCTTTCATATACGGAATAATTTCTGTTCGTTTTAAGTTTTAATGTCACTCCTTACTTTCAGTTAACAAAACTTGTTTGTTTTTTATTTAATTTTTGAACGTTTTTGAATTAATACAGGTTTTGATTTTGGCTCACCGTACATGAATAATTAAAACAAAATTTGCATTTTAAATTACTTTTATTTGGTCAAATGGCTTTCTCGAAAGTTGTTTAATTTTATTTACGAACGTTTTTATTAGTAATAAACATACGTAGCTTACGAATTAACTTACGTAACGAACTTCTATATTCATATATTTGTAATACGTATATTAGGGGGTTTGCCCCCTAGTCAATACCTCGCTCTTCACACTAAAGTTCGAATTTTGTTCCAATTCTTTAAAAATGACCCCTTAATTACAAAGGCCGTTAATTAGAATAAATGAGTTTATAATAGTTTATAAATAATGAGTAATAGTTTATAAATTTCTCTTATGAAAGTACTACAAAATCTTTGGCTTAAAGAGCGAGGTGTTGACTAGGGGGCGAACCCAATCATATACGTGATATTTTCTGTTCGTTTTAAAATTTGATGTTGCTCCTTACTTTCAGTTGAAAAAAAATGTTGTTTTTTTTTATTTAATTTCTAATTATTTTTTTTAAATAATGCTGGAAAATCCAGTACCCCCTTGATAACAATGTCCCTTCCCCCAAGAAAACTTCCTCTATGGAGAGATCCTCCCGCATAACCCCCGACCCACCCACCCCCCTCACTACCAGAAAAAAATCCCCCCCCCTGAAAACGTCTGTATACTTCCCTATAACCAACACTATATGTTAACATTGGGTAAAGTTCATAACTTTCAGCCCTCCCCCCCCCCGGGAACTTTGGGGAATCAAGTCATCCTAAACGAAATTATTATCATATTTTCGACCATGCTGAATAAAATGGCTATCTCAAAACATTGGGAAAAAATGAGCGAGGGAGCGGGCCTAGTTGCCCTTCATTTTTTTTTGTCCCTTAAAAAGAGAACTAGAACTTTTAATTTCCGTTCGAATGAGCCCTCCTACGATATTCTAGGACCACTGTGTCGATACGATCACCCCTGAGAAAAAAAAAAAAAATAAAAAAATAAACATGCATTTGTGATCTTTCTTCTGGCAAAAAATACAAAATTCCACATTTCAGCAGATAGGAGCTTGAAACCTCTATAGTAGGCTAGGGTTCTCTGATACGCTGAATCTGATGGTCTGATTTTCATTGAGGTTCGTTTTTGATAGCCAAAGTTTCAATTTTTCAAAATTCCCTATTCAAAAATCGTTTTTTTTTTTTCAACATCTCATCAAACTAGCATCTAAGTAGCAAAGTATCAAAGTAAAGAAAGTGTCAAAGCATAAAAAAAGTATCAAAACAAACAAAGTATCAAAGTAACAATAAGCAACTTGCATAACTTAGAGCTCTTGCCCTGTAAATCAGTAAATCCAAGTATCAAAGCAACAATAAGAAACTTGCACAACTCATAGCCCTTGCCCCGGGACTGGGGGGAGGGTCAACCCTGTAAACACAATTATTCAGCCTTTTGACTATTTAGAAAAAAATTTTGGCCAGATGCCTTTGCAGAAAAGGGGGTGTGAGGGCTGGTTACCCTTTGATCAATTTTGATCCTTCAAAAAGAACCAAAAGTTTCAATTTCCAATCAAATGAGCCTTCTCCAAAGTTAATACAACCACATCTTCCACAAAAACCTTATATGTAAACAATGGGCAACTTACATAAGTTACAGCCCTTGCCCCAAGGGAAATTTTTCCACCCCTAAGTTATAGTTATTTGAATGTTGGACTATTTTGAACAAAGGGCTATTTCAAATTTGGATTAGATGCATTTGGGATAAAAAGGCAGCAAGGAGGGGGGGGGAGCTGGTTACCCTCTGACAAATTTCTACTCTTAAAAAGGGCACAAGAAATTTTGATTTCCCATCAAATAAGCCTCCTCCAAAGTTTATGCAACCATCCCTTCCATAAACACCTTATATTTTAAGAATGGACAGTTTGCATAAATTAAAGCCCTGGGGCTGTAGGAGGTCTTATCAACCACAAAGGCATAATTATTTGTCCTTTGGACTATTTTGAACATAATGGCTATCTCAAAATTTTGAGATAGCACCTATTATCTTTATGTTTGCTATGATTGTTAATTTTAATTTCTGTTAAAATTGTTAGTTTCATTGTTAGATTGTTAGTTTCATTAATCTTTAATAGCAATTTCTGTTTGTTTTGAGTTTGAACTTTAATTGGAATTAATTTTGTTGCTCTTGAGATCAATATGTCTCTTTGACTTTCTTTGAAAAACTTCTTTTTATGCAGTTTTTTTTTTAACTAATTTCTGTTCATTTCATTACCAAAGTTTGTTATTGGTTAATAAAATGAACATTTCAAGTTTTTCACATGGTAGACTAAAGAATTAAAATATATAATTATAATTTTTTAGTTACCTGTTGAACTATATTATCATAAGAACTTATTTCTGCTGGTCTCAAGTTTAATATGGCTCTTTGCTTTTTGTTGACAGACTTCCTTAATGGAACTTTTATTTATTTAATTTCTGTCCATGTTTGTTTGCCAATGTTGCCCTCCAATCACTTTTGAATCTTAAAATGGAACTAGAATTTTCAACTTCTAATCAAATAAGCCTCCTCCAAAGTTTATACAACTACCCTTTCCATAAAAACTATATATGCCCCAGGACATAACTTACAACCCATACCCCCAGGCCCTGCAGGGCTGTGCCAAACTCAAAGGCACTGTTATATGATCTTTGGACAATTTTTAACAAAATGGCTATTTCAAAATTTTTATTGGATACATTTTGGGAAAAGAAGGTGGGGGGAGCTAGTTGCCCTCCAATCACTTTTAACCCTTTAAAAGGAGCTAAAATGTTTAATTTACAATCAAATAAGCCCCCTCCAAAGTTTATATGACCACCCTTTCCATAAGAACCTGATATAGCCCTGAGGCATAAGTTACAACCCTTACCCCCAGATTCTGGGGAGTTATGTCAGCCCTGGAGTTTTATCTTTGGACTATTTTGAACAAAATGGCTATCTCTAAAATTTGATTGGATGCATTAGGGGAAAAGAAAGTACAGAGGGTTAGTTGCCCTCTAATCACTTTTGACTCTTAAAAAGGGAACTAGAAGATTCAATTTCAAATCAAATGAGCCCCCTCCAAAGTTTATACAACTACCCCTTCCAAAAAAGCCTAATATACCCCTTGGACATAACTTAAAAACCCTTGCCCCCAGGTTCTTGGGGGTTGTGTCAACCCTGAAGTTTTTTTTATCTCATCTTTGGACTATTTTGAACAAAGTAACTCAAAATTTTGATCTGATGCATTTGGGGAAAGAAGGTTGTGTGGGGGGGGGGGTCTAGTTGCCCTCTGATCACTTTTGACTATTAAAAAGGGAACTAGAACTTGAGAGGACCAATGGAAGATGGGGTTCCTGATTGGTATTTTTCATCCTCTTCCCCTGTAATTAGTGCAGCTTTAAACCTTCTGTGTGGTGGCACATACATTTAAAACCATCCCTGTTTTTAAACTAAAGGAAAAGGCCTTTGTATGGCTTCAAATTCTACTGAAATCATAAGAATTGTTTCCCAGACCTAGAGCCAAAATAAAAGAGACAAACTCTAAAAGTAAGGTGAGACACTTTTGTCAAAATTAAGAAAGGAAACAAACAGGCCTGTCTTCTTTGTAACATTCTTAGACTAAAGAAGGAAAGGGTAGACATAGTAGCTTGAAAATATACTCCTAGAGTATATTTTAGCCCTAGAATGTATTCCTGGAAGTTGCAGTTGCTTATCTCAACTACTTTCTAAGATGGATATGAGTCTCTAGAATAATTCAACTCTCTTCTTCCTGTCAATTAATTAGTATTTGCTATAAACTGATAAAGAAGAAATAGTTGTGCTATTACAAAATATAGTTTTAATACATAGAGTTGACTGTAAGTTTATCCATCAGGGAGGGGGATTAATAGGAGTAATTTAAAGCATTACACTTGTAGAAACAAGATAAGTAAATAGTTCAGATTGTATCTGGTAGCCAATTGGTCACTTTAAGGGACCCAGTAAGGGTTTAGAATAGCTGCTCATCAGATTACTACTTTTATACTCTTTTTCATGATTTTGTTTCTGACAATTCATCCCCAGCTGCTCCTCAGTTTAGCATGAAGTTATAGGCTACATAAAACAAACATAAAATAAAAATTATACCATTAGATTCCTCATTTTATGCTTCTTTTCAACATAATAGTTGTTATACCCTGCTAATGCACCCCCTTTGAATGGAAATGTATATGCCTAGCCCTAATGACAGGGATACCACCAGATGGCTAATTTGACAGTGCATATATATATACAAATCTTTTAATTAGCCAACCAGTATTTTAAGCCTAGGAGCACAGCTGGACATAAGGAAACATTTTAAGAAAACAATTCTTACTCCATAATATGCAGAATAATCCTAGTTAACACATTTTGCAAGGGGAGAACTTTTACCTTAAATCGCATGTCCAGCAAGATAAGGTGGTGTTGAGCCTCCTGTAGAAATCTTGCTGTTGGTGTTTCAAGGTTATGATTTGACATCCCAGTTCAGCCTCCATTTGGCGTTGACCCAGTCTAGATCAACTCCTTTCTTGAAGGCTTCTAGAGTTTTAGATTGGACGGTGGCTTTGGATAGGCTGTTCCAGAGTGGGACAGAACAGACTGAGAAGAACTGTTGGCGCTCTCTCTTGATGAAATGGGGGGCCTGCAGCTTCTTGGTGTGTCCTCTTGTGGTAGTTGAGAAGGACAGGGAAAAGACATGACTTAATAGGTCATTTTCTAGCAACTTAAAAGTTGTTATTACATCTCCTCTTTTCCTATGGTATACTAAGGTAGGAAGTTTGAGTAAGGTGAGATGTTCCTTGTAAGATTTGTCTTGGATTGCAGAGATAAGCTTAGTTGCTCTTCTTTGGACACTCAAGTACTTTCACATCCATCTTATAGTACAGAGAGGCTAAGGTCATGCCAAATTCCAGGTGAGGACAGACCATGGCTTTGTACAGTTTTGTAATCACTCCCAACTTCCTGGTGGTAAATGTTCACTTTATGAGGCCAGGGGCTTGGTTTTCTTTAGCAACTTGAGCTCATGTGTGGCAGTGAAACTTCAGCCACTGTCAACAATAACCCCCAGGTCCTTCTCCTTACTGACTGCCTCAAGCTGGGCATCTCCTATGTGATATGCAAGTTTTGGATTATTGCATCCAAGATGTAGAATTTTACATTTTAAGGCATTGAACTGTAGACACCAATCCAATGACCATCTAGATAGTCTGTCCAGATCTTCTTGAATAGTTGACAGATTTAGGTTGTTCTGGGCCAGTCCTACAAGCTTGCAGTCATCAGTATATAGCATCAAAGGATTCTTCAGGTTTGTTGTACAGTCATTGATGTACATGCTGAATAATGTGGGCCCCAGGATGGTGCCCTGTGGCACTCCACTTGTGACTGGTAGCAGTTCAGAAGACAGCATTGCCATTGCAGTTGTATACCAACAACCTCTGAGTCCTACCAGTTAGAAAGGCTTCTATCCAAGCTACTATATCTTCATGCACTCTATATGCCTTTAATTTCAAAATTAGTTGTTGGTGTTGGACTTTGTCGAAGGCTTTGGCTTGGTTGAGCAAAATGACATCTACTGGCTGACCAGTATCCAAGAGTCTAGTCACAAAATCATATGACTCAATTAGATTAGTATCAATTGAGTGGCCTTTTCGAAAACCATGTTGGTTTTTGCCAAGCAATTGGTTTTTCTCAAGGTGGGAGACCAGTGCAGTGTTTATGATGCCCTCAAGTACTTTATATACAACTGATGTCAGACTTATAGGCTGATAGTTACTAGCTAGATCCCAATCTTCATCTTCACTTCTTTCCTTGTTTTTCTAAGAAATTCATGAATTCCTTAGAACCTATATATTCACAGAGCATATACCCCCAATGACACATTTGTTTGTTGTTCTTTCTATTGATTGATGTTTTAAAACCAGTTATAATGGTTGGTATGGACTTGGAGATGTCTAGTTTAGACTAAGTGATTATGCTGGATAAAAAATACTAGCCAATGTTAAATATGTTAAAATATGAATAATAATCAAAGAAAACATGGGTCAATATATACCAAATCATATTATTGAGTTTCAAATAAAGTGAATACACCATTTGATGCCTTTTTTTATGCTGATTATGAATATAATAAGAATTTCTATCGGAAATGAATTTCAGCCCCCCCCCGATATAGGCTATACCTAACCTACCCCTGAATTGTCATATATAGGGGGAGGGCTGGAATTCATTTCCGATAGAAATGCTTATTATATTAATAATCAGCATAAAAAAGGCATCAAATGATGCCTTCACTCAAGTCCTAACTTAATAATATGATTTGGTATATATTGACCAAAACATGATTATATGATTAATTTAAATATACTGCATATTATAGGCTAAAGTAAGAATGTCATTGATTTTAAGTTAGTTTTTATATACTGTCTAGAGCTATAATATCATTAGGGGGTGGTTGAGGATGAATTGTAAAAAAAAAAGAAAAAAAACATAAAAACAACCATAAAACTAGCAATCTAAAAATGCCTCTCTTTTGATTCTAGCATATCTCCTTCTGGAGATTTGCTCTTCTTAAAATTTACCAGGGTCCCTTATATTTGGAAAAAGCATAAATTAAGAAATAGGCTATAGCCTAATGGCACTAGGCTAGTTCTATTTTATTAACATGTTTCTTTCTAGAGAGCAGTTCAAATACCTGGAATCAGTAGTCTTTATGCATATTAGGAAAGAGCGTAAAAATATATGTTCAATGTTGTGTCCACCTAGCCTACCAATCCAAGTAGCCTATTGGAAAGAACTCTAAATTTTCAGAAAGAGCATGATTTTGGCTTTATATAGGCTACACTGCTGAAAGTTTGATCTGCCTATCTCAACTAAGCCTGGGCTAGCCTACTGTCCACAATAAACAAATAGCCTAGGCCTAGTCTCGCCTTAACTCGCCCAGACACACCCAAAAACTTGTGAACATTATGACGGCAAATGTTGATGTTATTACCAACAAGATGCCGGAACTGGCAACAGTGCTCCAACTAAGTCAGATAGACATTGCAACTCTGACAGAAATTTGCCCCAAGAACTCAAGATTTCAAATGACAGAAGACTCAATCTGCCCCTCTGGATACAACATATTCAGCAATCTGTCTGATCCAAACTGCAGAAGAGGAGCGGCTGTTCTAGCTTCCAAGGAATTCCAGGTAAAAGAAATTTATGTCCCAAATTCTTACTTACCTTGGGTTGAAGCTACATGGGTCTCCCTGTCCCTACCTAACAAAATGTTTGTCCTAAGCTCAATTTACAGGAGCCCCAGCAGCCCATGCCAGCTGTCCTCTGAAACAGCAATTGCCGAAATGATGCAATTCATACTATGCAATTACCCAAAGGCAACCCTGCTCATGACAGGGGACTTTAACCTCCCAAAGGTGTCTTGGGTAGATGGCCAAGGTATGACCAAGTCAAGCCTTGAACAAAACCCATTAGTACAAGCCCTCTCCAACAACTTTCTGTACCAAACAGTAACTATGCCCACAAGAATGCGCCCAGGACAAAATCCCTCCATACTGGACCTAGTCATAACGAATGACCCGGAAAAGGTGATCAACACACACACTCTCAGTCCAATTGGCTCAAGTGACCACATGCCAGTTCTCTCATCTATTCAACTCAACTCCAAACCATCAAAATATACCAAGCAATCCTTTACAAATTACAAGATGATGGTGGAAGAGCTGTTAGATGCTAACCTGGAAACACTTATATCAGAAGATGTCGAAGCCTCATGGCTAACTCTAAAAAAGACCTTACTAGAGAGCCAAGCCAAACACACCAGCGTAACATGGAAAAAGAAACCCAAAACTCTACCTTTCCTCACCCCAAAAATCAAGAAACTAGGCAACAGGAAGAAAAAACTTTGGGAGAATTACATGAAACAAAAGACTACAGCTTTGTACGAGCAGTACAAAACTGCAAGGAACCTCCTCAAAAAAGAAACTATAAAACTGACCTCAAACTATGAAGAACGACTGGCCAAAAACGTCAAGGAAAACCCAAAATTATTCTGGAAATACATCTCCCATAAGAAGCCAGGCAGACACACGATATCAGACCTGGTAAGCAACAACTCTTTATCCTCTTGTCCCTCTGAAAAAGCAAACCTTCTTAATCAGCAGTTTGCCTCAGTGTTCTCCCTGGATGACCCCCAATCAACCCCCCACCAGCAGAACAGGCTCACACTCCCTTCCCAATGGTACACTCACCAGTCACAATCAAAGAAGTAACCAAACAGCTTAAGGACCTCGATCCCAATAAATTGACGGGACCTGATGGTCTCAGCCCACGACTAATGAAGGAATTAAGCCCTGCAATATCAGCCCCACTGGTAAAACTATTCAATCTGTCGCTGGCACAGGGAAAGCTTCCTGGGGACTGGAAAAAGGGAATAGTCATACCAAGTCACAAGAAGGATAGCAAAACTTCCGCAGCAAACTACAGACCTATCAGCCTTACATGTGTTGCATGCAAGGTCATTGAGAGAATCATAAACTAGCATATCATTAACCATCTTAAGGCCAACTCACTTATCAGCAGTAGTCAGCATGGTTTTCGCTCAAAGAGATCGGTGCACACAAACCTTCTTGAGTCATATAGTCTTGTAACTGACCTACTAGAGAGCGGATTACCTGTGGATATAATATTGTTTGACCTAGCCAAAGCATTTGACAAGGTTTATCACCGATTCCTCATTCACAGGTTACTTACTCTATCTGTTAGTCCACAAGTGGTCAGTTGGACAGAGGACTTTCTGAGGGACAGAACACAGCAAGTGAAAGTGATAACTGGACCAAATAGCCATGTCCTTTCTGACAAAATCAAAGTCACTAGTGGGGTTCCCCAGGGCAGCGTCCTGGGCCCCACCCTGTTCAACATCTACATAAATGAGCTACCCCTCATCACCAGCAACAAAACCACCCTATATGCGGATGATTCGAAACTCATAGGTCCTGCCAACACCTCTTCTTCCATCCAATCCCTTCAAACTGATCTCAACCACATGTGCTCCTAGGTCAAAAGATGGCTGCTGGAATTCAATGCAGAAAAATGCAAGGTCATACACTTTGGACACAAAAACCCCAAACATCAGTACCTCATGACCCAAAACTCGGGAATTCACCACACAATTGAGCCTGTCCAGGAGGAGAGTGACCTTGGTATCATTGTTGACTCCCAGTTGAAATTCAGCTCCCACTCACAAAAAATATCAGCCAATGCTAGTAGAGCCCTAGGCATCATCAAACACAGCATCACCAGTAGGAGTAAACACGTAATCACCAAACTCTACAAAGAATTAGTAAGACCTAGACTGGAGGTGGGGACGATACTGGCCACCCCTCGATTCAAAAAGGACAAAGCAGTTCTTTAGCAAATCCAATGAAGAGCCACTAAGATGATTGCTAGCATGGAAAACAAGACATACAGTGAACGGCTGAAGGACCTCAACCTCCCCTCCTTAGTATACAGACGGAAACGTGAAGACATGATTCAGGTGCACAAACTCCTCTCAACCAATCGAGGAAATGAGATCCTGGAGATCGACACCTCCCACAAAACACAAGGACACCTTAGACGAATCCGCAAACATCACGCTACAACTGGAGCAAGATGCAATTTCTTCTTGAATCGTATTGAGAACCTCTGGAATAACCTCAAGGTGGACACTGTTGCTGCTGAATCAACAGATGCTTTCAAACGCCATCTGGATGCTGACTGGAAAGATACACCGTGGAAGTTTGACTGGGAAGCACCAGAATCTTCCACCAGAACTTAACCAACTACAACAGTCATCATAAGGAGTGATTCAACAGGATCGAAAGTCCTTATTTCACTCCAAGCTGTGATTTAAGGTAATTTAAGGTAGTCTATCTGCCTTCATATGCACATAGGCTGTTAGTTATTTGCTGAACATATTTATTACAGGCATTCTTACTAGACACAAATCTTACCAGTTTAAGATTTATGTAATCCAATCGACATGTAGGCTAATATAAGGTATCCAAAATTCACAATTCTCTTCACTGTAAAATTATTTGTTTACTTTCTTGGCTTGGGTGATGAATAAACAGCGTTGACTTGTTTTTTTTATGCATCTATTATGCTAGGCTAAATCTCTGTCTTCAACGCGTTTTTTTGGTGTAGCTTGCCAAGTGAAAACAGCTTTTAGTTTACCAAGTTTGGCTTTTCATGAAAATAAACCACTTATTAAGTATGCCTGATCTTCATTTTGTGCCTTAAAACACTGATGAAGACTTAATATCCAGGGAAAGTCGAAAAGTACGGTGAATTCGCCCTAAAAAGCAAAAACGAAGATATTTTGTAACAATAAACAGACCTTTTCCGTTGTTTTCAACAAGAACCGCAAATCGTTACGAAACTAAGTTAGAACTTAGAAAATTCCACGGGTTGTAGAATTTTACTGAATTGAACTTCATTGAAAGAGATTGAGTCGTTTTTCAAGAATAGAAGTCATCATTAAGTTACAGGTGGCTTAGTATTCTTATCAAATTTCGGAGTTCAACAAAAGCAGCGGGTCTTCCCTTAATAAGGTGGAAGGATGTCGTAAGGAGAGATTTGAAAGAAGTAGGAACTTCTTGGGGTGGCGTAGAGAGGGAGGCTCTGAAATATTGGGACGTAAGAGGAGCGTATGTAGCTGTATTGACCTCAGTGGCTTGGTGCTGCATTGAGTTGTTGTTAGTAGTAACAGTAATCAAGACAGTCTGAAACAACTTACAAATAAATATCTATTTATATTAATTGATAAGTATCTACAATTTATATATTGATATTTGTTCTTAACAAAAACTTCTGAACTCCCTGAAAGTGTAGTAAAAAAGCACGCTAATGTAATAAAAAACATGATGGTATTTAGCTTGTCATATTAGATGACACGGACAGTACCTTCTGTGAAATAGCTAATGTCCATGGCATCAGGGACGAGTACTTTTTCTGAAAGCCACGGAGAGATTCGGAGCTTCAACCAAGTCACGAATCTTTGTCCTCTTTGATAGTGCCATTAGACTTTTGACTAGATTGGACCCTCCTAATGATGATATCATCACTTCAAGGATTCTCTTCATATAATCGTTACTGACAGAAATGTGGTCGTAGGCCCCTTTCACCTTGAATAATCTAAAACCAATAAACACGGTCGTGACCATTAGTTTTTCGCATGGAAGGTGAAATTCATGCTGGTTCCTCATATTCTTCTTCGGAAGCTTAATACAAATACTATCCATAATCTTTTGGTGAAGTTTTACCATCAGGAAATCTCATCGGTGTAATACAACATTAAAGCGGGGAAAATTATTCTTGATTGGTCTTTACAGCTGTAGAGAACTGGAGAGTAAAAGACAAACAATACCCGTAGTTTTCTACTCATTATCACTTGTAACAAGGTTTAGTCACCACTACTAAAGTGCTTACGAGCTCGAGGTTTAGTCAACGAGGTTAAGTCAAGCAATAAGAAAATTTCTGAAGGCCCAGTCTCTATGCTGTGATCTCTCCCCTGTAGCTAAGGGTATTCACAAACAGTCGAGCTATCGTTACCAGTCTCCTAATCTAGAAACTCAATCTTATTAATACTTATGAGAATTGAAGCTCATGGGCTGTACAGTCTCGAGACCTTAATTCAACGTTGCCCAAATAACAAGCTTTCGTCACCTTTGATCCTTTGCCATGACCGGTGGTCAAATTTTCGTCAGTTATATCTAAGAGCTTAATGGTTCGTTTACACATTGCGGAAATTCATGCGGACTTGCACTCCATGCGGAAATTCCGTTCGTTTTCATGCTAGAAAAAATCTCTTGCTTTCCGCAACGTCTTGGTCAAATCAGGACGGAATATTGGCAAGGTTTTTAAATAAATAAAGCCATGAGCATGGATTATCAAAACTACACGATCTTATAACTTTGGTTCAAGGCTACTCCAGTTTGTATGATCCTGCGCACCCAGGCTATGAGAAAACTAAGAAAAACGGTGTCATTTGGCTCTCTATTGCTCAACAGCTTTCAGAAGAGGGTATTATAAGAACATAATACCCTTTTTGATGTTTTGATGATAGCTACAGGGGATATCAACCATATGGCTTATAACAAGTCCTTTCACCCCTTTGACTCTAGGTGACGCTGTTGCAATATTTTGAAATCTTTGCCTTAAAACGCAGCGTTATTTTAACCATAGTTCGAACAGAAACGGACGGATTTCCGGATGGATTTTCGCAATGTGTAAACGAACCATAATTGTAGCACTATGGTCTGTCAGTGTATTTTTAGCTCTACGGTAATTTGCCATGACACACTTGACACTTAAAGTCATATTTCACATTATAACTTGCTATTCACGATTACACTGGTGAATTTGCTGCAGCATCTTATATCTGCCCAAATCAAACATATGTATATGGACACTAACTGAATCTGCTGACGGCAAGGCTGTATTCATGATTTTTGTTTAAGGGGAGGAGGTTAAAAGAATCTTCAAAAGAAAGCATCAAAAATTTGTTTATATGCATTTTGTTACGTTTTTACGAGTCGGACACATATTTCCGTGGGGGGTTCAAACTCCTTATCCCACTGGATGCGGCCTTAGCTTACGGGCAAACTTATGGCATAGTGAATTTTTGATGAACGTATAGACTGCAGTAACTGATGCTTGCCAGTAACATGTTTACCAAGTGCCGCCAGTTAGGGGTACTTAGTAAAGAGTGATGTGGCTCCTATGTAATTCTCCCAGTTACTTAATATAGAATGAGTGGTCGTAGATTAATATAACACAAACATATCCAGACTGTTGCCTACGATATCAGAATATCAGTAGCTTGTCGGTGGTTTCAGAATTACCCAATATTAATTGTCAGGAAATTAAATTTGTAAGTTGGTGAACAAGAAGTTTTTCAGCCACAGAATCATCAAAATAAAGCCAACGATTCTAAGGCCAGCTGAGACGAAAACATATTTCAAGGATTGACCGACTAAGTGAGACGAATTAAGAAAAAATCATAAGGGGCAGTGGCTTTTCATTAAGCCATCACACATCCTTAAAAGGGAAAAGGGGTTTGGTAACGAGGAAATAATCACAAAAACTTTTCACGTGTCCGATCAGTTTGAACTTACTGCCGTACGTCCTTGGGCTAAGGCAAGCTTGGTGTGCGAAATAAACTTTTTTGAAGGCACGGACCCCATCGTTTGAAGGCATTGGGCCGCCAAAATGGCAAATTTCCATGTTTTTTTTGGGCCTAAGTAAACCAAATGAAAAATTAATTTGGCCCAACATTACCCAAGTATTAAGCTGCAAAGAGGACCAATAACATTTTTTTTCTAATTGGCTCAAAACATATATCTTTCAGTCTTCAGTTTCAAAGGATCCCAATGCAAGAGAAAAAAAATTGGTTCCCCAAAAAAAAGGCCAACAACATTTGTTGTTCCTAATAAGTTGGAATATTGTAACTGTTGCTCCCAATCTTATGAGAAACCCAATATGATATACAAAAGACAACAGGATTCGTTTATTCACTACTGCTGTACCTGTCATATTTACGATTGTTGTGAATATTCATTTCAATTTCTGTTGGTGTTGAGTTTCATTTATTTATTCGTAAGAATTTCTGTTCGTTTTAAATTTTAAGTATTATTTGATTTTTTTTCTGCTCGCTGGTTTTAGTATGACTCTTTACTTTTCATTAATTTTTTTTAAACGTTTTTTAGTGAATTAAAGATAGTAATATGGCCTCCATCAATGTTAAAGTATATCTGAACAAAAAATGGACAGATCCTTTTGAGAATGTGGTAAGCCGAAATACAGATGTATATAGCAAATTATATAGAAAATGAAAGGGTTTTATTTTTTCAGTAAAGAGGAGAAAATACAAAAGATCTGAAATACAGTTTTTCTATCCAACAGTTCGTGATAACAAATTGTAAGTAAGGAGCCACTTGGCCCAATAGTAACCAAAACATAAAAAAAATTGATAACAATTAATGCATTAGGAGAAATGGCTTTTTATGCTGTTTCTAAATATGTAAAACCCATCAAGTTTATTGTTGCCATCAAAAGCTAGAAGCCTAAGAAAATTGGCCTGATTTTCGAAAAAAGGGGGAAACACCACAAACAGTCAAGCAATCTTAATGAAAATCATCAAAAGATTCACCCAATCAAAGAACCATTCTGTAAAGGCTTCTAGCTCCTATCTACAAAAATGTGGAATTTTGTATTTTTGCCCAAAGATAGATTATGGATACATGTTTATTTATTTTTCCTGGGGTGATCGAGTCGAACTAATGTTCCTAGAAGTCTGAGAGACGGCTCATTGTAGCGTAAATTAAAAGTTCTAGTGCGCTTCTTAAGTGATCAAAAATTTTGAAGAGCAAAGAGCCCCCCCCCTCCCGTCCTAACGCCCTTTTTTCCTAAGGACATTCGATAAAAATTTTGAGATAGCTATTTGATTTAGCTTAATTGAAATGTCCAATAATCGTGCCTCTAGGGTAATATAAATCCTATTCCCCCCAGGAGAAGAGTAGTAAGTTATCCAATTTGCCCATTGATTACATATAGTATTTTTAACAGGAAAATTAACTAATTTTTATTGGAGAGGAGGGGGTTATGATAAAGGGGAGTTTTCTCAAAGAGAAATTTCAGTGGGGAGGAAAGATTCTGGAGGAAATATTGCACGAGGGAGGGGAATTTCCTGGCATGATTTGAAAAAGTTTAGAAATTAAATAAAAGAAGTAAGTTGTTTCAAACGAAAAAACTAAAACTTAAAACAAACAAAAATTATTACATATATGAGGCCCTCTCCTCAATCCCTCAATCTTTGTAATGAAGTTTGAATTTTTGTCACAACTCTTTGAGAATGACTCCTGAGATACAAAGGTTGTTAAATTTGAACAAGAAGTATTCGTAAAGAGCTTTTAAGATTTTAGCGCAAAGAGTGAGGAATTGAGGGGGGGGGTAGCCCCTCCTGATATGCAGTATAATTTCTGTTTCTTTAAAGTTTTAATGTTGTCCCTTAGTTTCAGCTGAGAAACATGTTTTTTTTGTCTAATCTATGCTATAAATCTAGCAAAGGACAAAAGACATAGGAGTAGTAGAAAATACATCGGAGCAAATTACTGTGGTGCAAGTATGATGTTTAAGTCGGGGAAAAATTAATTTAAACAATAAATCTGTTTATTTTTCTGCAGCTACCCCACTTTTCAGAGCATGAGTGCTCTGAAAAGTGGATTCAAATTTGCTAGATGTTTTCCAGAGAAATTGTCTACGATGGCTAGGGCACGTTCTGCCGATGAAGGATGACAGATTGCCTAAGATTGTTTTTTTTCGGCCAACCGCTTAGGGCTAAATGGAAAGAAGGTCGTACCCATCTGGAGTGGGAGGATGTCACAGAGAAAGATTTAAAGTAAATGGGAACTTCCTGAGAGGGTGGAAAGAGGGAGTCTTTGAATTGATTGGGATAGAGGAGGAGTGTGCGTAGTTGTGTTGGCCTCAGTCGGCTTGGTGTTGCGTTGAGTTGTTAGTAGTGGTCATGGGCACCCATAAGGGGGAGGGGGTAGGGGGGGCGCCCCCCTGGCTGAATGATGTTGTCTTATTTTTATATTTTTGTTCTGAGATTTCTATTATATGTCATTAAAAGTGCCAATTAGACGAGGTTTGCCCCCACCCCCGGAATTCAGCTTATGGGCTCCCATGGTAGTAGTAGTAGTAAGATCTTTGGGTTTGTGGAAAACATTTTTGAGTTGACACCAATGTATTCAAGTATAGAGGGGTGCGAAATTGCTAAATTTATAAAACTTACAGCGAGGTCGCTCACTTGAAATTCGATCCAAGCCAGGGTTGCCACCGTCAGTAGAATTTTACTAGATCTAGTAAAAAAAAAAATCTAGTAAATTTAGAGGATCTAGTAAATTTCCCCAAATCTAGTAAAAAGTCATGATTTATAGTAAACAAAACTTTTTTTTATTTGCCATTAAATCAGGGAAAAAAATTATTATAAACTTATGACAATTTACAATTTTGCTTGTCTGGCTCAGAGAAATACAAGCAGTCACCTATTTTCATAAACAGATACTTCCGACGTCAAAAGGTCAACAAAATCAATTTTCTGTGTATCAAATCTTACCAACTAAAAATGAAGCTGTAATGACGCTTGGATTTGTGATGATTGGGAATCTATTGGAATCAAAACAAAAGTCAACCACCCAAGGTGATTAGGCGAATCTTCTCAGTTTGAAAATTTTTATTGAGGAAAAAGGAGCATGCTGAGAGAAATTAAAATTAGGTAGAAATGTAAAATTATATATATATATATATATATATATATATATATATATATATATATATATATATATATATATATATATATATATATATATATATATATATATATATATATATATCCAAAAAAGGAATTTTGATCTTGTAGGTTTCCGGAAATTTTAATCATACTATGGAAACGAAAGAAAAGAGGAAAAGGGAAAAAAAAAGAAAAACAAAGAAAAAAAGGTTGTGTAAATCGTATTTATTATCCTTCTATAGTAAAAATCGATGCTTGATGGTGCGCGTACGGCGTAGCCGCACGCACAAAATTTTTTTTAGCATTTAGTAAAAACAGATGCGATCTAGTAAATTTTTCCTCTCCGATTTAGTCAATTCTTCCGGGTCAGGGTGGCAACCCTGACGGCCCTTGAGCATCCAAAAAGGTGTCCTTTTCAGCCAAATTATGTCCATATATTGTCTATAATATGTCCATCTTGAAATTTCAGAAACTAGTTTTTTTAGTATCTAAAACCCTCTTCCAAAGTGGTCAGTTAACATCAAATATAATGAAGACGAAAAAGATTCATTTAGCACATCCATACAGAATGAACTAGTTCAAAAGCACAAAAGTCATAAAAATATGTAAACAGTGAAAAACTACTTGTGGGAGCTTAAGGCTCATCTTCTCAGACTACATTTTAATGGACAAGCTCCTTAGTTCTGTTGAACAATGCCGAAGTGTTGGACGGATATTTTTTAACAATATCGAAAGTATTGAACTTGGTTATCAAACACCTAAATATTTAATCCCTTTAGACTACTCAGTATTTATAAAAAGTAATGCATTATCAAAATAGTTTGTTCAAATTAAAACATTAAAACTAAGACGAATAAAACCAAATAAATTTTTTTTATTCAATATTATCAATTTAATTTTGAATACCAAAACCTAATATATTTGAAACCTTTATGCTTAATAACTGTAAAAAATTTAGTCTTTTTCAAAATGACAAATAGATAAATACAATCACCCCTGTAAAAAAATGATAATAAAACACAAAAAACGTTTCCGTTCAGGGGGAAAATACAGAAATTCCCAGTAGTCCGTTCACATTTCTGATTATTTTTGATATTCAATATATTTCTGATTATGGTGGTTTCATATATCTGCTCATGGGTACTCTTGAAATGCAAGCAAAAGTTGACGGCATATTTTTTTCCGAAAATGCCCCTATTAAGTTGTTTTCTATAATTATAAAAACTTCCTTGTGTATTAATAACTGCACTAATTACTAATAAACAAATACATATTTAGGATCACCATAAAAAGCTGATTCTTTGATTGAATGTTATCAAAAGTTAGGCTCTTATACTTTCGTTATTGACAAGGATCGTTATTAGTAGGGAAGGGGGTACCAGTCCCAGGCGAACACATGTGCAGCCATCTATAATTGAGTCTAACGCTGGGATAACATAATTTATTCAAGGATTATTGATCGAGTCTAATGGGGTCAATGCCCCCTTTTTCAAGGTCGATTTATTTGTTCTTTCTAGGTGTAATGACTCCGGGACGAAGTTTGCACATGCGCATTGACGGGAAAATGTATTGATCGACTCGGGGGTAACTGGATTTCTGAGAAATTGATTACTTACTCAAAGACGGTGAATTATTGATTCTAACAGAAGAGGAATTATGAAAAATTATGACTTCATTGATCTTTAGGTTCGAGGGATAAATGACATCACTTGTTTCCTAGGAATTATACGGGACTCTAAAGAGATAGAAATTCTATTTTAAATATGGTTTCTCTAATCTTTATGTCGAAGAGATAAATTAATATTCAATCGAAGCCTTAATAGAGCAACCAAGAACACCTTAGAGATCACGAGATTAACACAGGATTTTTATCCTTGGGATTTCAAATGTGATAGCACATTGATGCCAAAAAAAAGGAACATGCAGAAATTATGTTTAGGGATTATTTGGGCAAAACAGTTTGAGACATTTTAGAAGATGATTTAGGAGAAACAGTTTGAGACATTTTAGAAGATGATTTAGAAGATGATTTGTGGTGAAACTCTGTGGTTGTTATAATACACAAGTTCCATTTGAACAGTGTTGCCCTCCCCCATACCCCAACCCCAGAGGACCCCCATCCCCTCGGGTCCCCAAAGGCCCCCCGGACCCCCAAAGGGCTCCCGGCACCCTCAAAGTCCAACCCCTCCCGGTGCCCCCAAAGGCCCCCTGGCGCCCCCAAATGGCCCCCCTGGTACCCCCAAAGGGCCCCCTGTTCCCCCAAAGGGGCCCAAAGAGCCCCCCTCCCGAGTTTAGAGTTTTAGTTTAATATTAGCTTACAGTTTTATTCGGAGTTATAGTTTAGTTATAGTTCAGAGTAGAGTTTCAAGTTAGACTATCAGTACTTAGAGTTTTAGTTAGATTAATGTTTTATTTCGGTTTTAATTAAGTGTTTTGAACCTGTAGTTTAGTTTTAGCTAAACTTTTTAGTTTAGAATTGTGGCCTAGAGTCTTAGCTTAGAGTTGTTTGTTGCCTTTTTAGTTTATTGTAGAATTAGTTAAGAGATTAAGTTTTCAGCTGTAGTTTAATTTTGGCAAAGAGATTTGGTTTAGAGTTGTAGTTTAGTTTTATTATATAGTTTTAGTTTAGAGTTTTAGCTTAGAGTCATAGCGTAGAGTCTTATCTATAATTATATTTTAGTTTAATTTTAGTTAAGAGTCTTAGTTTAGACTTTAGAGTTTAGAATTTTAGTTAGAGTTATAGTTTATTTTAATTTTTGTTAAGAGTTTTAGTTCAGAGTTATATTTTATTTTTGGTTAAGAGTTTTAGTTTAGAGTTTCAGTTTGGTATTAGCTTACAGTTTTAGTTACAGTTATAGAAGTTAAGAGTTTTAGTTTAGAGTTTTACTTTAGAGTCTTAGCTTGGATTTTCACTTAAAGTTATAGTTTAGTTTAGTTTAAGTTAAGATTTAGTGTTTAGAGTTTCGAGCCTTAGCGGAGAATTTTTATTTGAGTTTAGAGTTTTAGTTTAGAGTCTAATTTTAGAGTTTTAGTTAGAGTTGTAATTTAGTTTAATTTTTGTTGAGAAGTTTAGTTTAGAGTTATAGTTTAGTTTTAGTTAAGAGTTTAAGTTCAGGGTTTCAGTTTGGTATTAGCATACAAATTTAGTTAGAGTTATAGTAGTTAAGAGAGTTTAGAGTCTTAGCTTAGAGTTTTAGTTAGAGTTTAGAGTTTTAGTTTAGAGTCATAGCTTAGAGTTTTAGTTCTATTTATTGTTTAGTTTAGTTATAGTTGAGAATTTATAGTTTTAGTTTAGAGTCTTAGCTTAGAGTTTTAGTTAGAGTTTAGAGTTTAAGTTTAGTTTTATTTAACAGGTTTAATTTAGATCTCTACTTTAGTTTTACTTAAGAGTTTAGTTTAGAGTTTTTAGTTTTAGTTTACAGTTTTACTTTATAGTTTTAGTTACATTTACAGTTTTAGTTTAGTTTTAGTTAAGAGTTTTAGTTTAGATATTGGAATTTTAGTTTTGAGTCTTAGCTTAGAGTTATAGTTGGAGTTATAGCTTAGTTTAGTTTTAATTCAGAGTTTTAGCTTAGAGTCTTATCTTAGAGTTTTAGTTAGAGTTATAGTTTACTTTAGTTTTAGTTAAGAATTTTAGTTTAGAGGTGTTGTTTAGTTTTAGATAAGAGTTTTAGTTTAGAGTTTAGAGTATTCGTTGCACTTTTAGTTTAGTTTAGTTTTAGATAAGAGTTTTTGTTTAAAGTTTCAGTTTGGTGTTAGTTTACTGTTTTTCTTTAGAGCTTATAGTCGTAGCTTAGAGATTTAGTTAGAACTTAGAGTTTTAGTTTAGAGCCATAGCTGAGAGTCTTAGTTCTATTTTTATTTTAGTTTAGATTAAGTTGAGAATTTAGAGTTTTAGTTTAGAGTCTTAGCTTAGAGTTTCTGTTAGAGTTATAGTTTAGTTTGGTTTAGTTAGGAGCTTTAGTTTAGACCTGTAGTTTAGTTATACTTAAGAGTTTCAGTTTAGAGTTTATAGTTTTAGTTTACAGTTTTACTTTAGAGTTTTAGTTTAGTTTAGTTTTAGTTAAGAATTTTAGTTTAGAGGTGTTGTTTAGTTTTTGATAAGAGTTTTAGTTTAGAGTTTTAGTTAGAGTTATAGTTTAGTTTAGTTGTAATTTAGAGTCTAGAGTTTTAATTTAGAGTGTTAGCTTAGAGTTTATTTAGAGTTATTGTTTACTTTGGACTTGTAGTTTAGTTTTAACTAAACGTTTTAGCTTAGAATTTTAGACTAGAGTCATAGCTTAGAGTTTTTTCCTTTCACTTTTAGTTTAGTTTAGTTTTGAATAATAGTTTTAGTTTCTAGTTTCAGTTTGATATTAGCTTACAGTTTTAGTTAGAGTTATAGTAGTTAAGAGTTTTAGTTTAGAGTTTAGAGTTTTAGTTTAGAGTCTCAGCTTAGAGTTGTAGTTAGAGTTATAGTTTAGTTTACTTTTAGTTAAGAGATTTTTTTGAGTTTAGAATTTAGAGTCTTAGCTTAGAGTTTTAGTTAGAGTTTAGAGTTTTAGTTTAGAGTCTTAGCTTAGAATTTTAGTTCTATTTATAGTTTATTTTAGTTTAGTTGAGAATTTAGAGTTTTAGTTTAGAGTCTTAGCTTAGAGTTTTTTTGTTAGAGTTATAGTTTAGTTTAGTTTATATATTGGAGTTTTAGTTTTGAGTCTTAGCTTAGAGTTTTAGTTAGAGTTATATTTTAGTTTAGATTTAATTCAGAGTTTTAGTTTAGAGTCTTAGCTTAGAGTTTTGCTTAGAATTATAGTTTAGTTTAGTTTTAGTTAAGAATTTTAGTATAGAGGTGTTGTTTAGTTTTAGATAGGAGTTTTAGTTTAGAGGCGCCCCCCCTCGCTCCGCCGGAGGGGGGGACTTCGGGGCCCTTTAGGGGTGCCGGGGGCCCTTCGGGGGTCTGGGGGTTGGGGGTCCTCTGGGGTTTGGGTAGGGGGGAGGGCAACACTGTTCAAATGGAACTTGTGTATTATAACGACCACAGAGTTTCCCCCCAATCATATTCTAAATCATCTTCTAAAATCATCTTCTAAAATGTCTCAAACTGTTTTGCCTAAATCATCTTCTAAAACGTTTGTTTTGGCATCCCTGCACTGTAACATTTGAAATCCCCAGGAAAAAATTCCCGCGTTAATCTCTTCATCTCTAAGGTGTTCTTGGTTACTCTATTAAGGCTTCGATCGAATATTAATTTATCTCTGTGACCTAAAGATTAGAGAAGCCATATTTAAAAATGGAATTTCTATTTCTTTAGAGGCCCGTATAATTCCTAGGAAACAAGTGATGTCTTTTATCCCTCAAACCTAAAGATCAAAGAAGCCATAATGTTTCTTAATTCCCCTTTCATGGATAAATAATTAAGCGTCTTTGCTTATGTAATCAATTTCTCAGAAATCCAGTTCCCCCCGAGTCGATCAATACATTTTCCCGTCAATGCGCATGTTCAAACTTCGTCCCGGAGTCATTACACCTAGAAACAACAAATAAATCGACCTTGAAAAAGGGGACATTGACCCCATTAGACTCGATCAATAATCCTTGAATAAATTATGTTAGCCCAGCGTTAGACTCAATTATAGATGGCAGCACATGTGTTCGTCCGGAACTGGTACCCCCTTCCCTACTGTTATTTACTTACCATTCATTACTATGAAGGGTATGAAGAATTTGATTTTTTGTTGTTGCTCCAATCAAATCATATAGATGAAGTGTTTCTGGAAAACTATAAAGGGGTCACGCAGTTACAAATGAGAACTTATATTTTCCTTATTAGGGGTTGAAATCTATTGGCAGGCAGCCAAAATGGGGCAACACACATTTTTTCCATGGTTTTCCCTATTATTTTCTCTTTCCTTTGGTTTCCTTACAATTACTTTATAGTCCCAAATTTCCAGGGGTGCTATGGTCCCCCTGTCTCCCTGGCGGCACCCATGCAGGAGTCAAGCGACGTTGCAGAGCGCTAAGTAAGCTGGGTTGCCCTTCAATCAGGTGGGTGATATCCCCAAAGTATAGTTACTGGGCCTTTCAACAATGCTGAACAAAACAGATGTCTACACATTTTGATTAGATGCTTGTTTTCGGAAATGATAGACACGGGAACAGGGGAGGGGGATTGTCCTCAAGTCACTTTTGACTCTTATGAAAGGCATTAAACTTCGATCAAATGAGCCCTATCTGAAGTTTATACGACTACCCATTCCATAAAACACTTATGTACCCCAGGGACTTAACTTACAAGCCTTGTCCCAGGGGTCTTAGGAGTTGTGTCATCGCTGATGGCATTATTATATGTTCTTTGGACCATTTTTGAAAAAATGACAATCTCAAAATTTCTGTTGGATGCATCCAGGGAAAAGAAGACGTGGGTGGAGGGGGTGGCTGGTTGGCCTGCAAATTTGCATGCCGGAGAAGATTTTTCAGTAATTTTTAACAACATACACCCTTTTAGAAATCTGGACACAAACAGTAGTGTTTAATTTAGTTTCATACCTCCTCTAGTAGACCTGAAATAGAAAACTTGATACCATTTGCAAAAAAAATCGTTTACTTTCTTTGATAGCTTGGATACACTTACGCTGTTTTGATCTGGTTAAATTTTAAGAGCAGAATTAGCCCCGAAAGTTTGAATATAATACCCTCAGTCGTTCTTGGGATTTTCATGAGATGCTATATTGGGAATTAGCATTAACACAGTGCATTTTGATTTAATCTTAAGGCAACATTTAGTTTTTAGACATAATGGGCAAATGGGAGGGTGGGCGTGGGAGGTGGACTAGTTGCCCTCCAATCACTTTCGAATATTAAAAAGAGCATTATTCCTTTATATTTTCAATCGAATGACTGATACATATACTGATATTTATTAATCAAAATGTTAATATTATTTGAATTATTAAAGTTATAAAAGTAGAAACATTTATATTTTTTTCAGTAAAGGTCAAATTATGTTCTGGCCTTGGGAAAACATAGGGGTTTTGAGCCCTACTCATGTTAATTTTTGCTCGTTTTAAGTTTGAATCGGTTATTTATTGTAATTTCTGTTCGTTTTGGGTTTTATTTATTTATCAATGCTGATTTGCGGTAGTTTCACGCTTGGTAGATTATTTAATTTTATTTTTGATGATTTTTGGTTTAATGGAGTTCTTTACTTTTCTTTGAAAAACCTATTCTGTGGAAAAAGTTTTTTTTAATTAATAACATAAATGGTATTATAGGTTTGAGAATTCCATCAGTAACTGGACGATGAATTTTTTTCTTAATAAGGATGATCTTTTGTCTCTTAAAAATTTTAGCCCGTCTCCTTAGTTATGCCAATTTATAACTGGACATTTGCACCTAAATTATTTCCTAAACCAAATTGGGTAAAGTGACACTCCCCTCTGCTCGTGTGGCGGTTTTGAAAATTCTTATCACGTCCTCTTTTAATGTACTAATTATTCTTTTCCTTGTTCGCTTTTGATAAAATGTTTAAATGACTTGTTAAACTCCTTTCCTTTCGATTTGTATTTTCTTAGTGTGTGCAAACTTATTCGTTCTCTAGTAATTCAATTTCTTATTGATACGGCCCGATTTCATCAATGTTTATAGCTGACTTCTAAAGTGATATGCTTATTATTTAGTTCGTAGTCCTTTTTTTCCTTTTTTTTCCTTTCTGGTTTTTGTTGTTATTTCTCTCTTTCTAGTGTTTTATAGTCTTTGTAGTTGTAGATGTGAAGTATCGGATTTCCGGTTCAGTCACTAATAAATTATCTATCTATCTATGATGCATAGCATAAATAAGATTGTTGAGTTTCCAACACAACAGTTATTTATATAATATAAGTTCTGTTGGAAGGCCCAAAAAACGGAAATTTGCAGTTGCAGTTACTATTCATTTAGCTCTTGCCAAGACAAGACGTGATGTGAATTGCCTGCTTAGATAAACCGGTTTAAATCGGACTATGAGTGTTGCAAGCGATAATGACAGGTATGTTTATTCGCCTGTTTTGAACTTTATCCAAGTGAATTTCGAAGCGGGAATTGACGACGATATTATTGTGAGTCATGCGGTTGATTTTTTCGAGAATTCGGCCGTTTCAATTGCAAAGATTGAACTTTATTCAGCTACAGTTCCAGATGACTGTTGTCCTAAGCGCGTTGGCAATAAAGCAATTACAAACAATATTAGAGATATGATTGATTTAATCCGGAAATGTGATTCTGAGAACATAACTATTCCTATTTATGTGATCCGACTTCCAACCGAAGTTCCTACCATACCGGCTGTAGCATATTCACGCTTATCTACCAAGATTAATAATATTGGCCGAACTCTAGAAGTTATTGATTCTAAGCTCACAAATTATGATATGAATTTCCCGGCATTACCTACTGTCCCCGCGAATGATAATCTAGCCACAGTTGTTATCTCGAATGTGCCTAAGGTTTTTAATAACCCAGCAAAACGTAGAGAGGTAATTGACAAGATCTCCGGTCATGAGGCAATTAGCAGCATACGGTCGTCTAACGATAAACTTGTTGTAAGAATTGATAATGTGGCCGTGAATGATTTTTGCAAGGCTGTGCCCTCAGTTTTAGTGAATTCTAAAGCCAAACTTATCGAAAAGAAATATTTTGGTCTATTAAAGGGTATAGGCACTGATTATGATATCTCTCGCCTTACTAAATACCCTGGAGTCTCTGACGTAACAAGACTTGGAACTTCCCATGCACTCAGAATTTCGTTTGTAGATGTTGCAACTAAGATCAATGCCATTAAAAATGGATTGAAAGTTGATGATGAATTTTTGCGCGGTTTTGAGTATCTTCTGATCCTGCGTTGTTGCCATACATGCCGTTCTCCTGACCACGTAGTTGCCAATTGTAGAAGCCCAGTTTTGAAATTCTCCCGGTGCTCCGATCCCTATGAATCAGCAAATGACTTACCCTGTCAGTTTTTCCCTAAATGTACAAGCTGTGGTGGAGACCATGTGTCATATAGTTAGCAATGTCTCAAGTTGCGTGTTATTGCTACCAAAGGTATTGCCAAATGATATCTTTGCCTATCTCTATTTATTCTTTTAATATTAATGGGACCAAAGATAAGGACATTTGTATTGATAATCTTCTTGATACATTTGATGTAGTCCTTTTTCAAGAACATTTATTGCCGGCTGTGAGCGTAAATTTCCTTCGACGTAGCCCCAGTCACATTTTGTTTTCTACAAATGACCGAAGAACTCGTGGTCGTCCCTCCAGTGGGTTGGCTCGCGTGCTGAATCAGAAACTCTCGTCCCTGTCCCCTCAGTATTACAGATCTGATGATCTTTATTTAGCTGTCAGGATTGGTGATCTTGTACTAGTTAATGTTTATTTGCCGCATAATAAGAATAATCTTGCATCATTCAACCATTTTGTTAAAGCGTGCAAAAAACTGAAAAATTTGGTATCGGGTATTGAGAAACTTGGTTATGATTGGCTACTAATGGGTGACATGAACTGTGATATGACAATGTCCTCCCCCCGATCCGATTCACTGCTAGAGTGCCTCCCCCTTGGTTTCCGGATTCTGACACAAGATCTTCCATTTACTTACATACATGCCAGCGGCTCCCGGTCTAACCTTGATCACTGTGTATGCTCTGCTGGTGTTACAACTTCAACTGTCCATGTTGATGAAGATGAAAGAGATTATGATCACATTCCCATATCTCTGTGTGTGTCAGTCACATCTAAACTAATAATAAATGCTCCCCAATCCGTAGAAAAAAAGTGGTTTCAACGGCGAAATTAGAATCGTTGGGATTGGCCTTTATATGTGGCCACGCTTGCAATCCTGCTGAGTACCATTAATGTGACTTATAACTTCCTCTGTTGTGGAGTTAGCTCACCAAGTGCTCGTTTGCAATTGAATACGTATTATCATCAAATCATTTTATGTTTGAAAAAAACTGAACAAGTAGCTGTCCCAATTGAACGTATTCGGTCCAACACGCGAAAGTTTGTTTGGAATTATGACCCTCTTTTGAAAAAAGTGAAAAATCAGGCCAAGCTATGGTTACGTATTTGGATTGCTTGTGGGCGTCCCTCTCGTGGTACTGTTTTTGATATTAAACGTAAAACGAAAACGGCTTATAAAAGACAACTGCGGTCCGCTCGTGAAGCTGGAGTTAATTTTCCAAATAGTTCGAAAGAGTGGAAGTTTGTGACGAATTCTTCTAAGTTTACTGATTATAAGAGTGATAATATTCCGCAATCAGCTTGGATCCAACATTATTCTAATATTTTTTCCCGTGTTAATTTCGCTGTTCATAGCCGATATTCCCAACTCCTTGCTAAGTGCCTTCCCGAAAAAATGCAACAAAAGCACGTCCTTCCTGTGTCAGCTGATACAATTACTGAATCGATCAGGCGGATGAAGTCTCAGTCTATTGATCTTGATGGTATAAGAGTTTTTCATTTACGGGAAGATTCTCGGGAACTAGTAAAACATTTGCAGCTACTTTTTCAAATGTGTCTTTCTTGTTCTTTAGTGCCTGACAGTTTCCTATGTGGTACTTTTACCTCAATTGCAAAGAGAGGAAAAGATGTAAATAAATGTGATTCTTATAGGCCTATTACTGTCGCTTGCAATATTAGCAAACTTTTTGAATATGTGCTTTTTCCTTATATTATTGATTTTGTGAATTATGATGCTAATCAGTTTGGATTTAGAAAGGGGATTTCTTGTCATTATGCACATCGGGTGCTTGCTCTCCTTTTTAAGGATGCACAAACGAAAGGTAAATCATTACATATATGTGCTTTAGACATATCTAAAGCTTTCGACAGTGTTGTGCACCCTCAGGCTTTTTATTCTTTACATCAGCTTGGTATAAACCCATCGATTATTTCTCTGCTACGTTTTTAGTATTCGAATTCATATGTTAGATTGAAATTGAATGGATGTGTTTTTGGAAATATTCCTGTTAAAAACGGGGTTAGGCAAGGAGGAGTTCTTTCGCCTCATATTTTTAATGCTTGTATTTCGAGTGTGATTAATAAGATTCCCTACAGTTGTTTTTTTGGTTTTTCGGAAGTGTCTTATTTATCATATTCTTATTACATCCTCCAGATTATTCGTTACAAAATGATGCTTGAATTGAATGTTATCATGGTGGGATCTATTCTTAGTGAAATAGGCCTATCATTAAATACTTTGAAATGTGAATATTTACTTTTTAACGCTGTTAATCCCCCTGCTATTCCCCTTGCATGCAATACCTTTACGGTACCTAGGGTCCCTGTTATTAATTGGCTTGGTATTTCCATTTGTGAATCCGTAGGAAGTATCTGACGTAAATTTATTTGTGATTCGAAGGATAAGCTTAAAGCTGGTTATGGGAAAATTGTTGCAAACCGTGGACGTTTTAATAGGCATGGTCTTGCTAAACTCTACTGTAGTTTCTGTGACCATGCGATTTTATCCGCTTCTGGGCTGTATCCGCTTTTTACTAAGCATGATCTGAAAAAAATGAAGGTTAATTATTTTAGATATTGTAAGTTCCTATTATATTTGCCGCTTGCTGTGCGAAATAGGCGCCTTGTTGGTCGTTATGGTGCAACATAAATTCTGTCCTCGCTTGAAATGGTGCAAGCGAAGATCAGTCAGGATGCTAGTTTTCGGTTGGGCCCACATCACAGTCTTATCCGTTTTTTTTATTAGTATTTATATTTGTGGTTAGATTGTCGCTGTTCTTTTTCTTTTTTGTGTTTGTATTACTCCACTATTTTACATCTATTGTACAGTGGGTTATAAATAAAATAAATAAATAAATAAATATAATAAATAAATGATGATTCTTTGGAACCAACACCTGAACTAACGTGCCAAAAATGAAAATGAAGAGTAAAGATACAGGCGGTTAGAATACATGCAAAAACGAAAATTAGAGCGTGTTAAAAATGAAAATGAAGAGCAAAGACACACGCAGTTAGAAGACATACGACAACAAACAAGTGGGTGATTCAAAAATGAAAATGAAGAGCAGCGAGTCAATGAAAATCAACCTGGACAGTGAGAATCGAAACTTGTGAAAATTGAAAATGATAGCGATGATGATTGGGTTTGGGATTTTGACATGGATAAGGTCATCAATGCCTACCATACCTTTGTTAAACACAGAAAGGTTCTGTGATATTTATTTCGTAATGACGAAATATAAGCCAAGGTAAAACAAAAGTAGATTGTATCTATGGAATTCCACGAGACGTATACACCTTTTCAAAGAGAGTGAGTGCCCCCTCACATGGTATACACTACAATTTGCAAAAAGTGAGCAAACTTATAAAGTGGTCAAACATGTTTTGAAACTATAGTCGAGACTGTATAACACAATCAGACTGGTTTTTTGCTATTGATATCAATTTCACAAGAATATGCAGTATAGTTTCACGTGGACATTTTAAAAAGCTGGCAAACCTATAAAGTGGTCAAACACGTTTTGAGAGTATAATTGCGATTATATAACTCAACCAGACTGGTTATTGCTATTGAAAGTACACATGGAATTGCACAAAAATATGCAGTACAGTTTCACGTGCACATTTTAAAAATTCGCGAATTGGACTGTACGAACGATCTTATTTGAATAATAGGGAAAAAACAGAGCTAGACAACATTTGTGAATGGGATCGTATGAAGATGGAGAAAAAGGGTTAAAGTGATTAGCAGTTAAGGTAACCTCAATGGCGTTTGAACAGTGTTGTCAGTTTAAAATAGAGTCTAACGTTATAGTATACTAAAAAGTTGATACTAAGAGAGATGTAGATGGCAAGAAAATAATTTTAATAATTGATAGCTTTACTTCTTCGATGTGTTCTCTATGCCATCTATGTTCTCTATTTGGCCTATAAAAACCCCATTTTTGCTCGTTTTTCTTTCTTTATGTGTTTTATATAATAGACAAGTGGCGTTTGAACAGTGTTGTCAGTTTAAAATAGAGTCTAACGTTATAGTATACTAAAAAGTTGATACTAAGAGAGATGTAGATGGCAAGAAAATAATCTTAATAATGAAATTTAGAACAAACCTTAGAAATCCTTTAAAATCAAGTAGTAAGGTGTATGTGAGTACGAACCATCAAGGATCATAAGCACCAACGACCCTAACCAACAGAGACATCAACCCCCCAAAGGTCCTCTATCCACAAACTAAAAGGGTGCCCCCCCTCCAACTTTTTGGCTCCCTCCCCCCAATTTTTTTTGTATTTTTTTTTAATTTTTTTAAACTTTTATTATTTTTTTAACATGATATATTTTTTCAACTTTTTTTTATATTTTTTCGAATGAGTTGAAACATACTTAAAACAAAAAAAAAATCACATTTAATATATTCGAAACTCAATAATGAGAATTGTATAGGCATGATAGTCATGACCTTTACTATTAGAAAAATAATGTTTGTAGCAGCATTTTTTTTTATTGGACTAAAAATTTTTTGGACTTAGAAATTATTCAACTTTTTTTTACGTATCTTAAAATGACATAAAATATGCTTACGGCTCTAACAATTGTACTCTATGCTTGCTCAGGGACACGATGCGGCTTTCCCACTGGTGCTTTATGGCGGGTTATCGACACTACCTAGTTTATTGCATGTATTAAATCATTGTTTTTCTACGCGATGGAACGATAAACAAATAAGTCATATCTTTAAAAAAATAGTGAAGATGGAGCATTTTAATAAAGTGTGTTCACATGACAATGTTATTGTAGCATTGAATGCCGACAAGGAGAAGTATTTAAACTATGAAACAAGTACAAGTGGTAGCACTATTGGAAATGTATGCATGCATTGTCATGATAGTAAGGAATAAAATTTCTTTGGAGTACCGAAAAAATTCAACTCTTATGTTGGTGGATATGCAAGATTGAGATCTCCATAGATGATTGCACTCAAAGAGAATGCCAACATAAAAATAATCGTTGATGTTAGATGACAACTCCTTGCTACTGTTGCTGATAACACATTACCTGCTGATACATCCTATCGTCAGCTTTCGGGTATTAGCATTCAACGGAAGATAAAAAAAGAAAGGCCTACTCTTCTACTAATATCATAAACCATATCTTGTCTGCGTGCCGAAACTATTACATGTGTAAAAATAATGTGATAATAGACAGTGAAATTGCCAGAAAAATAAAAAGGGCATTGGTAGAAAATATCACTATGGAATATAAAGATGAATCGATGAAAAACAAAGTACCAGCAAACGTTACTGCCATTGATCAAACAGTCAATGCACCAAATAATACCAAAGACGAAAAGCATATTGAGCCTTTCGATGACACACCAGTAAAAATTGTGTATGACTCAAAATGGAATAATGATTATTTTACTGATTACGAACTAAGAGAAGACAATAACTACAATATCAAGAGAGAACATGCTAAACTATTTTATGGAACGGATTCAATATGTGCATCCTTTGTCGGATATGCTGGATAAAATTGACAAAATCAGATTGAATAAATGCTTTATCAACATCATTTGTGGGATATGACGGATAAAATTGATAAAATCTAAGTATCAGAGTGAATAAATGCTTTATCAACATCCTCTAAATGCTTGATCAACATCATTTGTCGGGTATATCGGATAAAATTGACAAAATCTTATCATCAGGGTGACTAAATTCTATATCAACAACCTTTTCTTGAATACATTGGATAAAGTTTACAAAATCTAAGCATCGGATTGATTAAATTCTATATCAACAACCCTTTCTCGAATACATGGGATAAAATTGAACCAATCTAAGCGTCAGAGTGAATAAAATTTTTATACCACCATCTATTGTCAGATACATCGAATATAATTGACAAAATCTAAGTGTTAGAGTGAATAATTTTTTTATCAACATTCTCTGTCAGATACATCAGATAAAATCGACAAAATCTAAGTATCAGACTGATTAAATGTTTTATCCACATCATTTGTCGGATAGATTGGACAAAATTTTTTTAACCAAGGAAAAATCTGAATGCGTTTAAGGTATAGTACGAATGGCTTGCAAAAAAACATGAAAATACTATCAGAA
This sequence comes from Artemia sp. Qi Xiang Cuo, assembly GCF_049724085.1. Lineage (NCBI taxonomy): Eukaryota > Metazoa > Arthropoda > Branchiopoda > Anostraca > Artemiidae > Artemia > Artemia sp. Qi Xiang Cuo. Next base: position 50,194,401 of record NC_142795.1, read on the forward strand.
TGGATAAATTCTTTATCAACATCCGTTGTTGGATATGTCATTATGAAAAAAAAATTGTAAGTATGTAAGTAACAAACTCTTTCTTGAATTCACCTCTTGGATACACAATACAGACATTTAATTCAGGAAATTATGAAAAAAAATTGAACAAATTCTTTATTGACATTCATTATCGATTGATGGCGCTTCCTAGACAGACAATACAGCAATTTCAAAAAATATAAGTATAGGAGTGATTAAATTATATATCAACATCCATTTCTCGGATACATAGGAAAAAGTTGACAAAATCTAAGTGTTAGAGCGAATAAATTACGTGCGCGCACGTAACCTCGTCTAAATTAACCTTAAAAATTTAAATAAAGCTATGTCGACTTTGCATGTCTCTCTCACTATGTATGCGTCGTCACCATAGGTTAGGTTAGCTTACGTGCGCGCACATAAGCTAACCTAACATTACCTATGGTTTTGATATTTCGGAGGTGCTTTCCCAGTGGCACTGCTGCCATCTATAAACTGTCTAACCGAAATTCAACGTAACGACGCATGAAGTCAAAATGGATAAAACTTGGATTTTATGACTGTTATCTGATGTATCAGATAAAAACTTTGATAACGAATTTATTCTTTCTGGTACTTAGATTTTGTCAATTTTATCCGATGTTTATGACATATGATGTTGAAAATGCATTTAAGGGATATTGATAAAGCATTTATTCACTCTGATACTTAGATTTTGTCGATTTTATCCCATGTATCTTAGAAATGGGATGTTGATATAGAATTTAATAACACTGATGCATAGATTTTGTCAAGTTTATCCCAAGTATTCGAGAAAGGGATGTTGATATAGAATTTAATCAATCTGAGACTTAGAAATTGTCCGTTTTATCCGATATAGCTGACAAATGATGTTGATAATGTAGTCCATTGATGTTTATGCTTCTATTTTTTACATTGCTACTTATACGTTTTCAATTTTCTCCTAAGCATCTAAGAATAGGTTATTGATGTAGACCTAAGTCACTCTGATACTTAGATTTTGTCAACTTTTTATGATATATCCAATACAGAAATCTGATAATAAATTTAGATTTTGTCAATTTTATTCAACATATCCGACAAAGGATGCTGAAAAAGCATTTATTCACTCTGATATTTAGATTTCGTTAATTATAATTGTTGTAACTGATAAAAGATGTTGATAAAAAATAAATTATTCACTCTGATACTTAGATTTTTTCAATTTTATCCCATGTACCCGAGAAAAGGATGTTGATTTAGAATTTAATCAATCTGATACTTAGATTTTGTCAATTTTATCCCATGTACCCGAGAAAGGGATATTGATATAGAGTTTAATCAATCTGATACTTATATTTTTTCAATTTTATCCGATATAGCCGACAAATGATGTTGATAATACATTTAAAGGATGATGATAAAGAATTTATTCACTCTGATACTTAGATTTTGTCAATTTTATCCCATGTATCCGAGAAAATAATATTGATATGTAATTTAATCACTCTGATACTTATATTTTATCAATTTTATCCGACATATCCGACAACGGATTTTGATAATGAATTTATTCACTCTGACACTTAGATTTTGTCAATTTTATCCCATGTAACTGGCAAAGGATTTTGATAAAAAAAATATATTAACTCTATCACTTATATTTTGTCAATTTTAATCTATGTATCCGAGAAAAGGATGTTGATGTAGAATTTAATCACACTGATACTTAGATTTTGTCAATTTTACCTGATGTATCCGATAACGGATGTTGTTAAAGCATTTATTCATTCTGATATTTAGATTTTGTCAATTTTTTTTCGATGTATCTGACAATGGATGTTGATAAAAAAAAAAGGTTGTTCTCTCTGACAGTTACATTTTATCAATTTTATTCGATGTATCTGGCAAAGGATATTGATAAAAAAATTATTCACTCTGATACTTAGGTTTTGTCAATTTTATCTATGTATCTGGCAAAGGATGTTGATAAAACAAATTTATTCACTCTAACATTTATATTTTATCAATTTTATCCGATGCATCTGACAAAGGATGTTGATAAAAAAAAATTATTCACTCTAACACTTAGATTTTGTCAATTTTATCCGACATATCCAACAAAGGATGTTGATAATGAATTTATTCATTCTGAAATTTAGATTTTGTCAATTTTATTTATATGTATCTGACAAAGGATGTTGATAACGAAAAATTTATTCACTCTGACCCTTAGATTCTGTCAATTTTATCCTATGTATCCGAGAAAGGGATGTTGATATAGAATTTAGTCACTCTGATACTTAGATTTTGTCAATTTTATCCGACATATCCGATAAAGGATGTTGTTAAAGCATTTATTCATCTGAAATTTAGATTTTGTCAATTTTATTTGATGTATTTGACAAAAGATGTTGCTAAGAAAATTTATTCACTCTGACACTTATATTTTATCAATTTTATTCGTTTTATCTGGCAAAGGATGTTGTTAAAAAATTATTCACTCTGATACTTAGATTTTGTCAATTTTATCCGACATTTCTTACAAAGGATGTTGATAATGAATTTATTCACTCTGATACTTAGATTTTGTCAATTCTATCCGATGTATCTGGCAAAGGATGTTGATAAAAAAATTTATTCACTCTAACACTTAGAATTTGTCAATTTTATCCTATGTATCCGAGAAAAGGGTTTTGATATAGCATTTAGTCACTCTGATACTTAGATTTTGTCAATTTTATCCGATATATCCGATAAAGGATGCGTTTAAAGCATTTATTCATCTGAGATTTCAATCTTATTTGATATATTTGACAAAGGATGTTGATAAAAAAATTTATTCACTCTGACACTTATATTTTATCAATTTTATTCGATGTATCTGGCAAAGGATGTTGTTAAAAAAAATTATTCGCTCTGATAATTAGATTTTCTCAATTTTATCCGACATATCCGACAAAGGATGTTGATAATGAATTTATTCACTCTGATACTTAGATTTTGTCAATTTTATCCGAAGTATCTGACAAAGGATGTTTGTAAGAAAATTATTCACTCTAACACTAAGAATTTGTCAATTTTATCCTATGCATCCGAGAAAAGGATGTTGATATACATTCTGAAATTTAGATTTTGTCAATTTTATTTGATGTATCTGACAAAGGATGTTGATAAAAACAAAATATTCACTCTGACACTTAGATTCTGTCAATTTTATCCAATGTATCTGACAAAAGATGCTGATAAAGGAAAGTTTATTTACTCTAACACTTAGATATTGTCAACTTTTTCCTATGTATCCAAGAAATGGATATTGATATAGAATTTAATCACTCCTATACTTAGATTTTTCGAAATTGCTGTATTGTCTGTCTAGGAAGCGACATCAATCGATAATGAATGTTAATAAGGAATTTGTTCAATTTTTTTCATAATTTTATGAATTAAATTTCTGTATTGTGTATCCAAGAGGTGAATTCAAGAAACAGTTTGTTACTTACTTACTTACTTACAATTTTTTTTTCATAATGACATATCGAACAACTGATGTTGATAAATAATTTATTCATTCTGATAGTTTTTTCGTGTTTTTTGCAAGCCAATCGTACTATACGTTAAACGCATTCAGATATTTCCTTGATAAAAAAAATTTTGTCCGACATATCCGACATATGATGTTGATAAAGCATTTATTCTGTCTGATACTTAGATTTTGTCAATTTTATCCGATGTATCTGACAGAGGATGTTGATAAAAAAATTATTCACTCTAACACTTAGATTTTGTCAATTATATTCGATATATCTGACAAAAAGATGTTGAGAAAAAAAATTTATTCACTCTAAGACTTAGATTTTGTCAACTTTTTCCTATGTATCCGAGAAATGGATATTGACATAGTAGGCCTTTCTTTTTTTGATCTTCCGTTGAATGCTAATACCCGAAAGCTGACGATAGGATGTATCAGCAGGTAATGTGTTATCTGCAGTTGTCATCTAACATCAACGATTATTTTTATGTTGGCATTCTCTTTGAGTGCAATCATCTTTGGAGATCACAATCTTGCATATCCACCAACATAAGAGTTGAATTTTTTCGGTACTCCAAAGAAATTTAATTCCTTACTGTAATGACAATGCATGCATGCATTTCCAATAGTGCTAACAGTTCTACTCGTTTCGTAGTTTAAATACCTCTCCTTGTTGGCATTTACTGCTACAATAACATTGTCTTGTGAACACACTTTATTAAAATGCTCCATCTTCACTTTTTTTTAAAGATATGACTTATGTCTTTATCGTTCCATCGTGTAGAAAAATAATGATTCATTACATGCAATAAACTAGGTAGTGTCGATAACCCGCCATAAAGTACCAGTGGGAAAGCCGCATCGTGTCCCTGAGCAAGCATAGAGTACAATTGTTAGAGCCGTAAGCATATTTTATGTCATTTATGTCATAAGATACGTAAAAAAAATGATTCGAATAAAATTTTGAAGTCAACATTTAATAATTTTGAAGTCAACATTTTTTTAGTCCAATATAAAAAAAGTGCTACTACAAACATTCTTTTTCTAATAGTAAAGGTCATGACTAACATGTCTAAACCATTCTCATTTTGAGTTTGGAAAATATTAGATGTGATTTTTTTTGTTTTAAGTGTTTCATCTCATTCGAAGACATACAAAAAAAAGAGGTAAAAAAATATATCATGTTAATAAAAATAGTAAAAAAAAGTTAAAAAAAATCAAAAAATCCAAAAACAAAAAATGGAGGGAAGGGGCCAAACCGTTGGAGGGCAGGGGGGCACCCTTCGAGTTTGGGGATGGGGGACCTTTGGGTGGTTGATGTATCTGCTGGTTAGGGTCGTTGGTGCTTATGATCCTTGATGGTTCGTACTCACATACACCTTACTACATGATTTGCAAGGATTTCTAAGGTTTGTTCTGAATTTCATTATTAAAATTATTTTCTTGACATCTACATCGCTCTTAGTATCAACTTTTTAGTATACTATAACGTTAGACTCTATTTTAAACTGACAACACTGTTCAAACGCCACTTGTGTATTATACAAAACACATCGAAGAAGTAAAGCTATCCATTATTAAAATTCTTTTCTTACCATCTGCATCTCTCTGATTATCAAATTTTTAGTATACTATAACGTTAGACTCTATCTTAAACTGACAACACTGTTCAAACGCCATTGAGGTTACCTTAACTGCTAATCACTTTAACCCTTTTTCTCCATCTTCATACGATCCAATTCGCAAATGTTATCTAGCTCTATTTTTTTCCTATTATTCAAATAAGATTGTTCGTACAGTCCAATTCGCGAATTTTTAAAATGTGCACGTGAAACTGTACTGCATATTTTTGTGCAATTCCATGTGTACTTTCAATAGCAATAACCAGTCTGGTTGAGTTATACAATCTCGACTATAGTTTCAAAAACATGTTTGACCACTTTATAGGTTTGCCAGCTTTTTCAAATGTCCACGTGAAACTATACTGTACATTCTTGTGAAATTGATATCAATAGCAAAAAACCAGTCTAATTGCCTTATAAAATCTCGACTATAGTTTCAAAACGTATTTGACCACTTTATAGGTTTGCTCGCTTTTTGCAAACTGTAGTGTATACCATGTGAGGGGGTACTCACTCTCTTTGAAAAGGTGTATACGTCTCGTGGAATTCCATAGATACAATCTACTAGCGAACCAAACAAATTGAAAATGATCGCGATGACGATTGGGTTTTCGATTTTGACATGAACAAGGCCATCAATGCCTACCATACCTTTGAAAATCAAAAATATGGACTAGATAAATTGTTTGAAGGAAAAGAAATTTTTGTCTCACCACTCTCTCTATTGAGTGAAACAAAGGTTTTGCGATACATCTATTACAATGACAAAAGACAAGTTGGGCCAAGAAAAGAAGTTTTGAACTATCGTCTGACCAATTAAAAGAGAAAAAGAGGGTCGTCAATGCATTCAAAACCTTGTAAAATCAAAAAGCTGGACTAGATAAATCGTTGGAATAAACATAAGTTTTTGTTCCACCACCTGAACAATTAAAAGAAACAAACGTTTGGCGATATGTCTTTCATAATAACAAAAGATAAGGCGAGGCAAAAGTTAAAGGTCCAATAAAAAATGTAATTATATAAAGGCACCACCTCTAATTTATGGTCCATTTTGATTGTCATGACATCAAGAAAAGGCTCAAATTGTCTGCCTTTAGAAGACTAGCGACAGTGAGAATCTATATATAGAACCATGCCGCGTGCTGAGAGCCGGAACCCGGTACTATATATATCTATAATATATATATATATATATATATATATATATATATATATATATATATATATATATATATATATATGTGTGTTTGTACATATGTATATACATATATATATATATATATATATATATATATATATATATATATATATATATATATATATATATATATATATATATATATATATATATATATATATATATATATATATATATATATATATATATATATATATATATATATATATATATATATATATATATATATATATATATATATATATATATATATATATATATATATATATATATATATATATATATATATATATATATATATATATATATATATATATATATATATATATACTGACAACTTCAGTTCCCAGTGAGAGTGCATTTAGTATTGCTGGGTACTATACGCGAAAGCAGTGCTCACAAATGACTGCAAAATCACTTGAACTCGAATGTTTTTAAGTAATAAATTTTAATTTATGTGGTCTTTTCATATTTTTGGTCTTTTTGTATATTTGGTCTTTTTTATTAATATATATTAATAAATATTCACTTTACTCTCGTAAATCTAAAGAAACTTAAAAAACAACAAAATAAATATATGTTAAAACGGCCGTTTTTTAAGTAAAAACAGGTCGTTTCTGTTTTTTGGTAAAAAAACGGAAAAACAGAAACGGATTTTTTTTTTTTTTTTTCACCGTTTGCGTTTCTGTTCCGTTTTTTCATTGCTGTTTTTTACCGTTTCTGTTTTGGCCAAAAACAGAAACGGTGCCGACCACTAATATATATATATATATATATATATATATATATATATATATATATATATATATATATATATATATATATATATATATATATATATATATATATATATATATATATATATATATATATATATATATATATATATATATATATATATATATATATATATATATATATATATGCGCGCGCGCGCGCGCGCGCGCGCGCGCGCGCGCGCGCGCGCGCGCGCGCGCGCGCGCGCGCGCGTTTTTATATATATATATATATATATATATATATATATATATATATATATATATATATATATTATTTTCTAAGTCTTATTTTCACGAAAAAAGAAAATAAGACTTAGTGCTTTTTATAATAATAATTGTACTGTAGCTAGATAGTTTAAATCGGCTGTAGATTAGTCGTAGAGGTAGATGGGGGGAGGAATCAGTTCCAGGAATAATTTAATTGATTTTTTTTAAGTCCAATATTTAAATGAAAACTCTAATATACCTCCAAATTTGCTTACTTGTAATTGAAACGCCTTGTGAGCACTGATAACGTCCTATTCCTTTCGTTTTGGATTCATATACGTTTTGGATCCATAAATGTACAACTGTCTCTATGTACAATACCATGTTAACTTTTTGCTATTTTTGCTCGTCTAAATATTTCTTTTAACCAGCTCCAAAAAAAATAACATAAATGTCCCGAGAATTATTACTGTTATTAGTCGCATTTGACGTAACGGCAGCGCTATTGGTGTGACATTTATCTTTGCATCAGCATGCTGTACGAAATATCTGTTGCAAGTAGGATAAAGTCAATCCAAACAATGTATGTATGTTTATCTCACAATTTAGAAAGTTTATGCTCACGAATAAGCCGTACCAATCCATACTCTTTATCTATTGTTATCAGTTCTAATATACAGCACTAGGAGATCAAGCTTCGCTTGGTGAAGAGAATTTTAGACATAAAACAAGTCTTCCACCCCTTCCCTTCTGAAAATGTATAGCTCCCATACCCTCATTTACACATAAGAAATTCCTTGTGTTATTTTTTTAGATTTAGTTTTTTTTTAACATAAAATACTAGGGGGAAGGTAATTTTCAAACTCTAGATGTAAATGTTCCCCATCTCATTGGCATCCCCGTTAAGTTTTATATGATATAAGGTTTCTACCACAATGTTGTCAAGAATTGTTCATTTTTTGCTGGATTTTCTTAATCAAAAATGCTCAACGAGTAAGTTTATAATTCAGACATTTTTTTGAATACTTTAAGTTAAAAATAGTGTCGCTATTTCAAATGTAAGGAAAATTTCCAAGGGGATTTTCCATAGAGAAGAATTTCCGCAGGCGTGGGGGGAAATTTTTCCGCCGAATTTTTTCAATGGACAACATACTTTTTTGTTATTTTTCATTTTGAAAAATGAAAATAAAACCCAAAGCACAGTTGGTGGGTGCCATGTGTCACTTTATTGTTGCTTCATACGGTCAAGAATTAAATATAAAATTCAGTTTATAAATAAGCGCATAATTAGTAGTATAGCTACAATATCTACAAGCGGGGTGTCTCCCCATATAGCTACAATATCTACAAGCGGGGTGTCTTCCATATAGCTATAACAGTTTCAAGCGGACAGTACTCCCGCCAATACAAGAAGACAGTGTAATGACCGATTCAACTACCGTGAAAATTCGTGATGTTTCTGTTAAAAGTCGTGATGTTTCCTTTGTTTGAAATTGTGAAATTCTTTCTGTAATTTAATTGTTTAATTAAATTACATAAATTAATTTATTATTAATTAATTTACATGATTACATTAATTTACATAATTACATTTTTTGTACTCTAATGATATTATTAATTTTCAATGATACGATTTTTTACATTCTAAGTATCTTCCCATTGATTTATATGAAATTTGTGTTTGATGTAGGAATCGAGCGTAAGACCCGTGATTTCCTAAGGTAAAAGAACGACTCGTTAATCGCCTGAACCAACAAGCCATTGAACATATTATTATTTTAGAAATACATCCAATGAGTTGTTTCTGGGATATTGCCCAACGTATGTTAAGCATCACAATATCGCAACAGGTTCATTCCATTGAACTGGAACAAGTGCAAGCAAATTTGATTTATCAATTTGATACTTGATAGATATTGAAAGTTAACTGATTTGGGGATTTTTTATGGCATCAACATGAGAATATGTATATCACGATGATTTGAGATGCATACTAGACAAACAATTTCTTCTTATACTAGGGCCCCAAGTCTTACCCCTATCCCTCAGCGCTATCCCTCCCCCCTCCCTCCAACCTCTCCCCCTCCTCCCCCCTCCCAAACTTTTTTTTTTTTTTAATATCTTAGAATGTCATGAAACACTTAAAACAAAAAAAATTCATATTTAATATTTTCCAACTTCAAAATAGGAATGATATAGATATGTGTGTCGCAACTTTTCCTATTAGAAAAATAATATTTGTAGTGACCAATTTTTTTTTTTTAACTTTTTCTTTTACATCTTAGAATGTCATGAAACACACTTAAAACACAAAAAAAAATCATATTTAATATTTTCCAACTTCAAAATGGGAATGATATAGATATGTGTCGCAACTTTTACTATTAGAAAAATAATGTTTGTAGTGACCAATTTTTTTTTAAACTTTTTTTTACATCTTAGAATGTCATTAAACACAAAAAGATCATATTTAATATTTTCCAATTTCAAAACGGGAATGATATAGATATATGTGTCGCAACTTTTACTATTAGAAAAATAATGCTTGTAGTTACCAATTTTTTTTTAACTTTTTTTTTAACTTTTTTTAACTTTTTTTTCAACTTTTTTTTTTACATCTCTTAGAATTTCATTGAACACACTTAAAAAATAATAAATTCACATTTAATATTTTCCAACTTTAAAATGGGCACACACACACACACACAAAAACTTACACACACACACACACAAACTTAAACACACAACACACACACACACACAAAAACTTACACACACACAAAAACTGACACACAAAAAAAACTTACACACAGACAAAAACTTACACACACACACACACACAAAAACTTACACACACATAAAAACTTACAAACACAAAAATACTTACACACACACAAAAACTTACACACACACAACAAACTAACAAACACACAAAAACTAAAACACAGACAAAAAATTACACATCCAAAAAAACTTACACAAAAACACAATCTTACACCCAAACACACACTTACACACACACAAAAACATACACACACACAAAAACTTAATAAGAGACAAAAACATACACACACACAAAAACAATCACATACACACACTAAAGCATACAAACAAACAGAAACTAACAAAAAATCAAACAAACTTACACACACACAAAAAACTAAGACACACACAAAAACTAACACACACACACAAACTAACACACACACACAAAAACTGACACACACACAAAAACTTACACACACACAAA
>NC_142795.1:50205509-50218009 GCF_049724085.1 Artemia sp. Qi Xiang Cuo
CTGGAAATTATGTCTTTGAGGAAGACCCCCCCCCCCAGAACCCTCAGAGCAAAGGTTGAAAATTATGCCCTGGGGGTATATAAGGTTTTTATAGTGTTGTCGTAGAAACTTAAAAAAGGGCTCATTCGATTGGAAATTAAAAGGGCTAGTGCCATTTTTAATAGTCGAAAGTGATTGGAGATAGCAATCAAAATCTTGAGATAGCAATTTTCTTCAAAATAGTTGAAAGTTCTGAAAATTAGGTCTTTGAAGATGACAACACCCCCCAGCCCTCAGGGCAAGGTTGCAAGTTATGTCCTGGGGGCATATAAGGTTTTTATTGAAATGTTTGTCGTAGAAACTTCAAAAGGGCTCATTTGATTGGAAATTGAAAGGGCTAGTGCATTTTTTAATAGTTGAAAGTGATTGGAGAGCAACTAACGCCCCTCTCACGCCCACCATTTCCCCAAACTTCGCATCCCCAGACTTCGCATCCAAACTTGTAGAATCAGCAACTGTATGGTCTGGCGAACGGCATTTGAGACAGTAACGAGGTGCCGACAGATATTCTTTCAGAGATAAGTATTCATGCCCAAGTTTAACACCATTTTGCATAGAATTGGCTTTTGACATGGAGTCACAAAAGAGCTCAGAGCAACACATGCCAGTGTCACCGAAACGCATAGCCTCCACCACACCCGGGATATCCTTGAAAGAATGAGAGGTCTAAGTCCTTCGATATTCCTCATACTATCCCGAAAAACCGCTTAGTGATCACCTTGGATGAAGATTCTGCTATAATCACTGAAATTGAGTCTTTATATTCTTCAGCAGCAGATTTTTCAACATTAATCAGCGATTTGTCACCTCGCGAACTCAGATTGGTAACTACATCATGATGGCTTACTTTATCGAGCACTTCTTTGCGTTTTATCGGATCATTTAGTGTTTGCGGCTCTTTAGAGACAATAACAGTGGCGTGAGAGTCAGTTGGCGGTGTCGCACGGGCAGGCAATGGGGGGAAGTGTTTATCATACGAATTGAACTTACTTGAAACAGCCCCTGGGAGACACTGTTCCATTCTCTTCAACCTTGCGTTCGGGAACTCTGGCAAGCCAAAGCAGGGATGAGACAGGCACGTCATTTGGAGAACGAATTACAAACGTCGGTAGGTCTATGTCTTCATCATCACATTTCACGAATATGCTTAACATATCCTTCAGGCGGCTTTCCAAAGCCTTTGGCCCCTGTCTTCTCGGAAGCTCAGTCCCAGGCACGGGCACATCATAGAGGAGTTTTTTAGCTTCGATTATACTCGGCAAGTCCAGAAAAAAACTCCTTTCGAAGCTTCAGTATTTCGTTTTCATTCACTCCATTAGCATGGTTAAATTGCAAAAATTTAAAACCGGCGAAAATTAAAACCGTCACCAGCACGCGGATGCGAATATCATAAGAACCAAATACCACTAGGCAAGGGAAGCGTAGTTTTTTGCTACCTGATTCCCGCAGTTTAAGCGAGTCACCACTCCTGGCAGGTACAACGGCCCTTGCGACAAAAATTCCCCTCTTCGGCTCGCTTATTAGTAAAATTGAATTATATTCAGGTTATTAAATCAAGTTAAAAAGATAGTACGATAATACAGCACCTTATATGAGTGGGTAAAAATATTCAATGGTAAAATAGCACATAAATATCAATTTATTATTGCACTTTTTGCGAAACTGACGGTCACTGCAATCTACTGTAATTTATTCTAAATTTAATCTGGCTTAAAATCATATAGATGTCTCAAAGGATCAAATGCTAAATTATATATATATATATATATATATATATATATATATATATATATATATATATATATATATATATATATATATATATATATATATATATATATATATATATATATATATATATATATATATATATATATATATATATATATATATATATATATATATATATATATATATATATATATATATATATATATATATATATATATATATATTTTTTATATATATATATATATATATATATATATATATATATATATATATATATATATATATAGAGTAATATACATTTATCGCTCTATACATTAAAGATTTGGCAGAGTGAAGCTTAATTAGAAACAAAGAAATTGAAGCTAAACGCATCTAAGAAGGAGATCGTCGTCTTTCACAGTGGTAGACCTAACGGACAACATGATTTTTCATTTGCTTATAAAGGTAAGTCAATAAAGGTACCCCCAGATATAAGTACTTGAGATACGTGCTCGCAGAAAATGGGAACTGGTAAATATCCGAAAATAGCGCTTATTGTCACCCATGTTGCTATTTGTGGTTTACGAAGTCGTTAGTTACAAAACTGAGGCTACAATTGCAACATAAGTGTCCTAAAACCAAATTCAATATTTAGCCTGAATTTTTCAGTAACAACATCTTATATCTACCAGAGTTGGAAACCAACGGTTACTCAACATGTTAATTACAAAAAAAAAACTTTACAATATAGAAGTCCAAAATCAAGACATGATAAGAACATCAAAGATATTTCACGGATGATTATTGATTTTAACCAAACTTGGTGTTCAGTGTTTTTTAAAGTCATTAATCTTAACCACAAATATTAAATTCAAACCGAAAAAGATAAGAGTCTTAAAACAAAAACTAAAGAATGTAGCCTACATTTTTCAACCGGCTTCGAACTGTCACCACATCATTTATTATACTTTTTAAGGGTTTCTGAGTATGTTGATGGCAAGGCAAGTATGCCTAGGGGCAATAATTACCACATTTCTACTATTTACTTATGCAGCTTAATAGCCAGCATGATTGCTGCTAATATGCACAAAAATATTGCTAATTATAAAACAAACATAACTTACATTCAAAAAAACGAAGCTTGTCATGAAAAGTACAGAGCGAACCTAAAACTCAAAATCAGCAAAAACTAGCTGATAAAAGATATGAAACTTTAAACGGGCAAACATACTATTAAAGAAGAAATTAAACCAAAAACTTACAGAAATTACATAGATAGAGGTGGTGTGACCACATATCCAACTCCTCAAAAATTGGCGCGTTGGTAATTTTCTGAAAGCAAAATGCTTATCGAACAGTTTTATATTATAGGACTGAATAATCACATGCTGCTCAAATTTCCGGAAATTTTTTCTTTGGTATTAGCATATTTATAATAGTCAACTTAGTTTCATTAGTTTAATATGCAATATATTCTCCTCGATATTTTTTTCCTTTCAAATTCACTCCTTTCAAATGTACAAAAAAATTAGCCGGCTTAAGATTTCTTTTTTTAACTCGTGCTGTCTAATCTATTTAGTTTTAAGCAAAGTAGGATTGATATTCCTGCCTCTTATGGGGTTTGAGGGGACGGCAAGCAAAGCTACACTCAGTTCAGGTAATTTTGTTTCTTTTAAGTTTGGCTTCATTTTTATTGTAATTTCTGTTGTTGTTTTTTGGGGCTTGCTTTCTTCATTTATAGTAATTTGTGCTCGGCTTAAATTTGACAAATTACTAAAGAATTTTATTTTACGCTGATTCCAAATATGTAAAAGTCATTAATTTTAAAGATTACCATCAAAAACTTTACTTTCCTTTATAATCACAAGAACTAACCTTATGAGCGTGATAGCGTCTCCAATAATAGGAACGGAAAATCCTTCAAATTCCTCAAATATAATGAAAACCAAGTTTCTACTTCCATTACAATTCCTTACATTACTCTCTGTATTTTTATACTCTTCTTTATACCATGCGCAAAGCGTTTCTAGAGAGTAGACTAAGGGTTTGGTCAAAGAACCAGGCTGTATTTCCTCCACTTCGTGTTCATCTTCCAAGTAAGGTATCACGTCCTTAAATGAAAATACTACTCTTACAACAGATCGACAGAAGCAATTTGAAGGAAATCTATTAAAAATTTATTTACACCAAAGATCCCCAAGGGTTAAACTAGATTTCATGGGCTTTCTAAGTTTTTGCCTTATCCTTTTGTACAATCACTTCTAAGAAATTCTGCCTGTGGGAGGAGGATCCCAAGGGAGTCAACGGAAGCTCAGCTTTTATTGGTTGTTTGATTGACGATTGGACAAAAATGTTTTAACTCCTATTTCATTTTTACTGATCTTTGCCCTAACTATTCAACAAAATACCTAATGATTTTTGTAACTAAAACAGATATATATGCAAGTGATCAATCTTTGCTGTATTTCATCAAACAAATATAAGTCGTGCCTTCGCGTAAACCACTAAATGACGTTTTTGTCACGAAATTCCGCTTTGAAATCGTTCAAATTCAAAAAATAAACAAGCTTTCCAGAAATTTACCCTTCCCATTGAAGGAGAAAGCAGCTAGAAACTATAGTATGAATACTGTGATCTACAATAATAAGTGCGTTCAGACCCTGAGCTGCAGTGGTGGAGAGCCATCAACCTTTGCAAAGTTTCCACCACACTTCAAACACCAACAAAAGCTTGCTTTATATTGCCACAGAAGTCGTAAAATTCTGTCAAAGTAGTATCAGAGCTCCAAAGCAAACACTTTGAGTAGCTGAGTTCCATTACTGATGGTGGATGTTGAAGCAGGAATCGACACTAGCTTAACCACAATTAACTACAGTTGAAGGTCTAAACAGTCATTGATAGGACATCAAGCCAAATGATAGGACTTCGGTTAGGTTGGACGAAAAACTTCCAGCAACTTTAGTTTGACGATCCTGAGGACACCCACCCTCTTTTCCAGGAAGGAGGGATTGGGGGAGCGTACCCATGAAATACTAAATTAATACAAAGAAACTATAAGGACGATGGAGAGGTTGTACTTTGCTTGTTCGCTTTCCTAAGGTTGTTAAGGGGAGAGAGCCTTAAAATTCTCGCAGAAAGGGGTTCCTGACATTCTAACGCAGTAATATTCCTTTTTACTGATATTTCTAAATTACTTATTCTCGCAGATAGGGGTTATTCTCGCAGCCTTAAAATTCTCGCAGAAAGGGGTTCCTGACATTCTAACGCAATAATATTCCTTTTTACTGATATTTCTAAATTACTTATCGCATTTTTATAAAAAGAAAATATTACAAATAGTAAACAATACAACTTAAGTTCCAGTTTCAGCATAATCATAGGTTGCAAAAATTAATGTGGTTTAAGTATCTTTTTTTTCTTCTTCTCGTGTGCTGTTGGTTTATTTTTTGGCTTTAACTACACTCAATTCTCCCCTGTTGCAGGCACAGTTTACTCGGTTCTGTTGCGTGACCTATGTTGTTCCGTAATAATTTATATGACTATGTTTAGTAGCGATAACTTTCGTGTCTATCAACTTTATGGCTTCAATTAGCAATCAGTTATCATATTAGCGGTAAAGGCTTTAACAGAACTCAGACAGATAGAAAATAAACATGCTATCCTAGTTGCTGATTTGACCAAGTAAAATTCAATATTTCTTCATTCCTTTTCTGCTAATATTGAATTTTCGCCAAAACAAGTATTGAAAAAGCATTAAAAAAAACACATACTCCAAGAAAATGAAAGACGAAACAAAAATTACAGCAGGTTTGCGTACAATAGGCCCCATACATTTCCTGGGGGATTGGGGGAGGGTCAAAGGTTTCAGAATGAATGATTTTCGTCGGGAAATTCTACATTTACTAGGATATATTTTTTCTGTGTGTTTTTCCCCACGGGAAGAGGGCGGATGACATGTTTATTCTCCCCGGTAGGTGGTATTCTCCATATGTAGCTTAAATAGAAAGTCTTATACACATCATTAAAGAAACCGAGAATGGGTACCTTGACTGTGATAGAACAGCGGCGGATCCAGGGGGCCGGGGGGGGGGGCCCTGGGCCCCCCAAGATTTCTGGCGCCCTCATCATCCATCGTGCAAACGACCCTTTTTTGTGAATGATTCAACTAAGGCCGACGCTAAAAAAAAGAATCGGATACGCCGTCATTTTTTACTTTCTTTTTATCACATTATCTAAAGTTCAAATCCGACACTGCACGAATCATGATTATTGGGTTTATTTTTGGGACGTGCTAAACGAGCAAAACATTTTGTGGATGCTTACGAGAAATGCATGTCTTTGGGGAGTTGCGTGTGTGGTTAGATCCAACCGGCGGGAGGCTAGGCGCGAGCGACCCTGCCACTGCCTTCGGAGTATTTTTGCTCCGTGTGTTAGACCAGTTAGACGGAAACGCATTTAAAATGGATCGGAAAAAAAATCAGGGCATGAATATAGAACAGAGAAGAAACAAAGAATGATGGCGGAAAGCCGTAAAGGATCGAGGGACATCTCGATTATTTTGCCAAGAAAGATCAGATTAAAGGTAAGCTTTTAAAGATAGAACAATAAGGAAGGAGTGTCGTTTAAAGTGGGTATCAACACTTCTAATTTCTAGCTTTAGCCCATTGTCGGATAGCTTTCCTGATAAGGCTCATTCGTCAAGCTTCATCGCGTACCAGCTGCTTTTGTTGTTATATATTGCATACGGTCCTCTTGTACAGTGTTCTTCGTATGCAATTTGTCCGAAGCGTTTGACCTGATTTTTACCAGCCCACTCGTCTCGCCTGACGGTTATGATATTGGCTTAAAGCAGTATTTTTACCGACACACTGTGTCAGCTCTGAAATTATCTTTCAAATTCTTGCAGTTAAAGCTCTCTCTTTAGCCTTGTAAACTTCGGTGATAATTGTTTCGGGTCTTCAGCTCTTGAAAAATATTTGTTAGCATATGTCGGGGATCGGTTCTTGGGGTTGCAAATTAAATTAGTGATGTTTAGGGTGGTATTTTATTTTAAAGTCCGGGTTTCCTAGAAATAGTTTTGGGGTATGAAAGTTCAAGATTGTTGGGGGAGTTTAGAAGTTAATGTTGCTGATTCAGTTTATTTTCAAATTTAGTTCCAATTCTGCCTTCACCATGTTGAGAGTTAAATCTACTAAAGCAAGCCATTATACAAAGTGTATATACGTTTACAATAAATGTCTTGTGCAAACTTTAAAAGAGAAACTTTTTTTGTTAGATGTTGAGACGACGGCAACTTCTGATGCCCATTCTCGAGTCGACGGTCGGAATGCACAAAAACGCATTCGCTAGGAGAACGAACTGTCACCAACAACTCCGTCCACTTCACAGACGGCCTTCATAACAAACTTCGGCGAAACGACGCACACTGATCAGCTGACTGAAGGATCAAGAAGCAGTACTCAAACCTTGGTGGTACATAGCCCAACACTGATTTCACAGTCCCCGCACCCGCAGCAGGAATCAGAAGGCTATTTTTTCGCCTGAAACTGACTTCACGCCGTCGAATGACTTTGGCATTGCAGTAGCGCTGAAAGAGCGAAATCAGTTGTCTTCTGGCGAAATTATGTTTTTTATGAACGAAAGGTGGAAGCCGAAGAACCAATCTGATCTTCCAGTCTCGACACAAAAGAGAAAAAGGTGGCGAAGTCAAGCGTCGCTTGAATACCGAACATCTTGCCCGGTATCCTTGGCTCGCAGTGAGTCGTCATCCAGACCACGAAGGCCTTTGGTGCAGTGTTTGTGTTTTGATGAGGACCAACGAAAGCGGAGGAGGATGGTCAGCTTTATCTGGAGGCGGCGGAGGGCAAAAAATGGAGAAAGTTGGTCTTGAAACCGCTAAAAGACTATTCGAAACTTACCGGGAAAGATGGTGCGCTGACAACCCATGCTGAAGCACAGTTTCACAAACACTGCCAGGAAAAAGCTGCCGCGCTGCTAACAACGTTTCAGCGCGGTAGTCAAGATCAAGATATCAGGAATGCTCTGGACTGTGAAAGGGTCAAGCAAATACAGCAGAACCGTGCACTCTTGAGAAGCGTTGTTGAAACTGTCAAGCTTTGCGGGGCACAGAATATCCCCCTTCGTGGCCACTCGTGATGATGGCAAACTTGATATCCAAGACTCTGATGTCATTGCAACCCAGTAAACGACGGGAATTTCCGCCACCTACTTCGGTATCGGATTCAGAGTGGAGACTCGCAACTTAAAAATTTACTTGAAAATGCACCGAGCAACGCCAAATATACGAGTAAACAGATCCAGAATGAACTGATTGAACAATTGGGGAAATGATAAAAACCGAAGTAGTGAGAAAAGCAAACAAAGCAACGGTTTGGTGTCTTCTTGCGGACGAGTCAACAGACAGGCAGACCAGGGAGCTGATGGTCATTGTTTGTCGTTATGTGTGTAAAACCGAGCAGGGATAAGTGATTCGAGAAGATCCTTTTGCAGTTGTCGATGCCTTTCCAAACCCTGTCGAAGACTCGCTGGAGATGAGGAAAGTGACGACGGTAGAAGCGTCGAAGAGAAGCTAGACGGCAAGAGCACTCCAGGAAGCTGCTGTTGAGTGAGGTCAGGAAGTCAAATCTGGATTTGTCGAAGTGCGTTGGTCAAGGATACGACAAAGCTTTGCTGGCATGGCAAGCTTGACAAATGGTGCTGCTGCTGCAGTTAAACGCCAGTGTGGACTGGCAGATTACTTCCACTGTGTGAGCCATGCCACAAATCCTCCTCCATCGATTTCCGAAAGATAGTTTTCAGTTCCCATTTCTGCGCAATGCCCAAGACGTTGTTCGAGACACAATTTCCTCACTTCAGCTCAAGTGCCAAGAGAACAAGAGCTTCTAAAAAAGCGTCTTATCGCGGACAAAGCTAAAACAGAGACACTCGTCAGTCTTTGTACCGCGAGATTTGTGGAGGGCGACACGAAGCCAATCAGCGAGGTTTTGGGACTCCCTTCCAGGTCGATCGTTTCTGCTCTGCAGGAGAGATGGAAGGATGGCACGATCGAGAGGCAAGTAGCAGAGACTTATGCGACTACGATCCTGCATTGAAAAATCAGATACACTCGTAGGACTGGTTTGCCTGAATTCGTTTTCGTCGATCATGAAACCTTTGGCCAGGTCACTACAACAGAAGGATGAGCGACCTCGTGAGAGCCTATGTCCCTCATTAGCAGCGTGAAGGCAATGCTGGAAGATATGCGATCACATGCCGAAACCAAAATTCAGACTGCTTTACGAAGATCTTCTGAAAATGGCCGAAAAGATTGATGCTACCATCAAGGTAACGCAGCCACGCACAGCTTCGTTCTACATGCCGGGCAGGGGTACCCAAGATGGATCCAGAAAGTCATTATAGGATGGCGGCATTCATTCCAGCCCTGGACGCCATGCTGCTTGGTTTTGCGGGCGGTTCAGCCTGCCATTTTACGAATGCTGCCAGGCTTTCGAGCTTTGATTCCCGGCTGTGGTTAATGGCAAACGCTGGGAGGAAGTTCCAGCCAGAGGTACGAAAAGTGCAAGGAGCTGCTCGTGGGTACGGAGATAGACGTTAAAACCGAGTTCGAGATTTGGAACAAGTATTGGTCTAAGGAAACCGTGCAAAAACCGAAAACAGCTATTTCAGCGCTGAACAGTTGTCAGGAAAATGTATTTCCCAACGCCTCTTCGCATTGTTGACAATTCTCGCGACGCTTCCTGCTGTCAACCTGTGAAGCAGAACGAATGTTTTCAAAGGTTGACAGGACATGTTCATC
Source organism: Artemia sp. Qi Xiang Cuo (assembly GCF_049724085.1). Lineage (NCBI taxonomy): Eukaryota > Metazoa > Arthropoda > Branchiopoda > Anostraca > Artemiidae > Artemia > Artemia sp. Qi Xiang Cuo. Next base: position 50,215,075 of record NC_142795.1, read on the forward strand.
AATACGAAGCACGATGACTGAAGAGGAGGTTGGAGGCTCTACTACTCATGCAGACTTACAGAGACGAACTGCCGAAAACAGACGATGCTATCGATATGTTCGCTCTCAGAAAAGCTCGCCGATTGAGTTTAGTTGTGGTGTGGTACTGTTTTATTTTCTTTTGCTACGTTTTACCTTTATGAGCATATTTGGCGGTGTTTTCATATAAATAAAGAGCTATCAAATTAGTCCTGTATAATCAGTTTTTTGGCGCCCTGTGTCCGGCGCGGCCCAGATTGCCTCCAGTCCCTTCAGTGCAGGTAGAGCAAAGTATTGCAGTTTTTTACTCACCTCCTTTCCTTTTATTATTTGACCAACGAGATTCTGTATTAGCGCTTTGACTGAAGTGCAGATCTTAGGGTTCAGTCGAGATACATTAGTACTGCAATTCTCCTTTAAATGATCACTCAACATTCCGAAAAAACGGTTATGATCTGGCATGTTAATACCTAAAAAATAAAAACATAAATGAATGAAAAAATTACTCTATAGCCTACAAAATTCTACTTTAAAGATTGTCAAGAGATATACCTAAAGCGTGTATTTTTTTTCACGACCGAGGTAGCTTTCAGTTCATGATCTTCTTTTTCCTCTTTTCTTTTTTTCTGTCACATTTTTTCTTGTTTTTTTAACAGTAGTATTCTGGGCCCGGTTATAGAAAAAAAAACAGAATTAAAAAGAAAAAAGAAAAAAAACAGAATATTAATCCTTTTCTGAACTAGCTCATCATTGTTATTGGTTGTCTGATAAAGCTTTTGTACGATCAGTCTTGGCTACAAGTTTGATGGTGACGGTACTCAGAGCTCGACCAAGTTGTCAAATGCCAAAAGGTATTCTTGTTGCCCTAGAACGGGCAGATATTATACAGTAAATCTTCCCAGAAGCATGACCATTTATGTAACCACTTTTTTGGAACATGAGATTCTCAAATTTTACTCTTTGGATTCTCAAATTAACAACTAGCGTCGTGTTGTGTCTTTGGGTGGCAGTGCAAGTTTGGGCCCATTCAGGGGGAGGAAGGTCCCTACATTCTTGTCATTCAGATAACCACCAGAAAGGGTTGTAGGATGTGCACCAAAACTTGGCGGGAAGCCTCAGGAAGAGTCCCTAAATTCTTCTAATCAGGACATCTACGATACAGAGTTGTTGGATATCAATCAAATTTGATGGTAAGCATAAACAAGGGTCCGAGCAGTAGACTTTGGGCAAAAAGGTGTAGAAAAATGAGATACCTACCAACTAAGGCTACCAATTAATATTAGAATGTCGGAAGCCACGGTAATGACAGTAGTTAAGTAATGCTCTGAAGCGAGGGTGCTTCGAAAAGATGAGGGAGATTTGTTAGACAGCTGAGTGGAGCTTTCTGCAGGAACTGTTGAAGCATAATGTTAGTTACACGTTGTTTGACTGACCAAGGGTGCTTCGAAAAGACGAGGGATATTTGTTAGAGAGCTGAGTGGAGCTTTCTGGAGGAACTGTTGAAGCATAATGTTAGTTACACGTTGTTTGACTGACCGAGGGTGCTTCGAAAAGATGGGGGAGATTTTTTAAAGAGCCGAGTGGAGCTTTCTGGAGGAACTGTTGAAGCATAGTGTTAGTTACACGTCGTTTGACGTCCAACAACTGTAGTTGGATCCCACTTTCTAGGGCTATAAAAAAAGCTAAGGTGGCTAGGCCGTGTTTTACGGTTAAAGGATGACAAATTGCCAAATATAGTTTTTTTTTACCATCCATTTAGGGGCAAACAAAAAGCAGATCGTCACCGAAAGATGCGAGAAGAGGTCACAAAGGAGGATTTATAGCTAATTGAAACTTAATAGGAGGAAGTTGAGAGTGAAGTTGAGAGTGGTGCTTTTAGTCGGACCTAAAGGTAATGTCCTTGCATGCATTTTCCATGTCTGGGACTGCTTTAGTCTCTGAAGGGAGGAGGGGGGTCCAAAGATTATTCTCATTATAAAGCATACCAGAAGAGGAAGTCGGATCCCAGCAAATATTTACAGTAAGTAAAAGCAAGGGCTACAATGGTCTAGGGTCCTTCCCTGATACTACCTCTAGGGAAGGGATAAAGGGTTTCAAAGTGCCATTTCAGCAGCCTAAGCACAAGGAGAGCTTTTGGAATCAACAAACCTCGCAAATAGTTATAATTATAGGCTTGGAAGTCCGTGCTCAAACCGGATTACGATGGAAGAGCTAGATTCGTGTCCTCCGCATCATACTAAATAAAACAAGGCCGGGATTAGCAACTGCGTTATAAGTTGCACCAGTGGGTGGTTCATGTCCTATCTGATAGCTGCAAGAAAATACTTGATGCTAAAAGTATGTGTCGCTAGAGTTTTTATGTCATGTTTTATATTTTGGTCGAAGCAAGTCTACACAACCGTAAACCGGCTAGAACTATTAAAATTTATTATCTAACTTTTAAAATAAATGAACGTATTTGAATCGTTTAAAAACCTATTTGAATAATTAGTGTGGCCTATATATCCTTTTTCCTACAGCATGTCCATATACTGTACGTGAGAACTACACGAATGTAAACTGCCCCCATACCTAAGTGGGTTGGGATAGATACCCTTCTCCCCCCCCCTTACGCACCCCCCGCGGGATCCATCAAACACCTTAACGATGGGTAACCTGACACAAAAGTTAAAGAACCATTGCAGAGTTTAAGCAAGCGATTAGTGGGTCAGCTTGACCCATATACTAATATGCATAAATAAAAATTATAAATTGTAAAACAAAGTAAATAAATAAATATCTAAATAAAAGCATGAATAAAAAAAATTAGCAGTTGGATAGAATTGTGTGAAAATAATAGAATGAATATTTAACATTGGAAATATTAAACCTTGCCTAATTTTAAAGTGTTTTATTTTCCATTTGGAACATTTGGGAA
>NC_142795.1:50223009-50259445 GCF_049724085.1 Artemia sp. Qi Xiang Cuo
TAATATGAATAAACAAGTTAAGCTTGAAACAAAACAGAAATTGACGCACATAAGAATATGGTTAGAACCCATTAAAGCCTAAAGCCCCTTAAAGTGTCATTTCGTTCAGGTTCCATGTTTAGACGAGAAAATGCTTTTTTATTTCTCAATCTATTTGTGTGAGCTGGGGACTCCTTGATCTAAGGACTTATGGATATCAATTATAAGCCGATCACATAATAATCTTTTGCTCATTTTTTTCAGGGGGGGGGCCTACCCCCAACTTATTTTTTTACACGAAGGTTCCCTTGCCCCATGGACTTGCGGACGTAAGCTTCAAACCAATCACGGACAAAAGATTTTTTGGACTACACCCCGAAATTCTCCCACAAAATATCGAAATCCACTTGGCCTAGGGAACTATCCCTGAGAGTTGCAAGCCAATCGGACTCCCAAGACCAAACATAACCCTTTTTTCTACTTAAACCTACCAGTGAACAATGGACAATTTCCAGAATTTTGGCACCCTTGCCCCTGGACCTCCATGGGTCATATTATTTCCAGAGGTTTCATCTATTGGCCTGCTGACTATTCTGAGCAAAATGGCTATCCATAGGCGCCCATTTGCTGTGAAGTTTTTTTTTTTTTGGGGGGGGGGCTTACCTGGTCTAATAGGCACTCCCAATGTTGTATATAGACCCCGGCGCCATGCTGGCGCATGCTACGAACTTCGCCGACGAGGGACCCAGTCGACAGCCACCGAAGTGTTGTAACGCCGCTAGCGCACCACCGACGGCTGAGGTGGTAGTTTTCCGCTGACTTTGAATCAATTTTAGCCAATTCTTTAGTGCATCAACCGCAATGTTGGAGCTTTTCTTTTCTCGTGTGGCTAAGGATTTCGATTTTCCTGCTTAGAAATCAAGTGCGGTTTTCAAGATTAAACAAACAAGTGCACACACAAATAGTTTTTAAGAATTCCTTGTGCTTCCAGGGTGATTTTTTATTCCCACTAGTTCTTGTAGCTAGAATAGACAATTCTAGCTATCCATTGAATAGACAATTGCCTTTCGAACAGACGCCAGAATAAATTCCAGGTAGGAACTTGAGATTTAAGGACCTCTATTTCAAGACACCTTGGTATAGCAAAGAGTCAATATTTCTTTAGTCCTTACCATAGGCAGGTGTTTTTAAATACTGAGGTTTAGTTTCCGTGACATAGCAGCGTTACTTGAAACGGTAGGTTCTGAAAATTCCAAGTTCCTAACCGTTAAATTCTGAATTTAACATCGGGGACAAGTGATGTGTTTCCTTATTTGTCAAAAAACCACTGGAGGTGTAATAACCAGGAGCAGACTAAGAGGTTTCTTATTACAGGAGGGGGACCTATTTCAAACATCAATAGAAATGAATCGGTACAAATGCAGGTCTCCCTAATCACCATCTCAATAGTAACATCTATTATACCACCTGGAAAATTAACTTTTCGCTACTAAATCTGTCTAAATTTTCTTAATAAGTCTTTCATCTATTTGAATATTTCACCCATAGATAATGGTAACTATTTTAAATTTACAGACAGTTAATAGTAGAGGCCTAATTGCAATTGCAAATTTTTAGCTGGAGTCTAATCTTGGAAAATAGGCTGCCCAATCTTGAACAAAGGATCTTAAAATTGAAGTATCTCAATCATGGACAGATTCAATCACTGACATGTGTTGTGAAAAAGAATAATCATATTTAAATAGGCTTGGCTAAAAGAATGTAGTCAGCCAATCCCAACTATCTGCATCACGTCAAAGATTAAGAACCTACTGTCCTTCTTTAGGGAAGATACATTTTAGTCAAAACACTTGTAAAAGATCACACACTGTCCATATACTGGGGTTTTTACCCTAAATCCTCTTTCACGTAGTAGATGAGATCTGGCTGTTCCAGCCACTTTCACACATTACCTCTCCCACCACTCATAGTCGTCACAATGACCTCTGCAGTACGTTGTACCTTCTCGCTAATGGGCCTCATAGATGAGTTTTACAAAGATGCCAACTGCAACCCAAATCAAAACCTAGTTCACACTCCTTTTCACTATCCTACCCAAGAGAACTGTCTCAGTTGTCATCAACAGTCACTGTATGAACCTTTCCAGTTTCATTTTTACTCTCTGTGCTGTCTTCTCACCAAATCTCTTCACAGCCTGCTTCTTTTTTCATGCTTTTGTTGCTTCAATTTTTTCTTTTCTACCTCTTCTTTGCCTTCCTTGTAGCATACGCAGCTTCAATCTTGGGTTTCACTGATGTATCAGTGAGCACTTTTGCTCTGTCCTCCTTTCTTCCTTGAAGCATTTTGTTTTCTTGATAGTGCTGGGATGCGGTTGTACTTATTCAGGTGTGACTATCCTATTTCACAGTGGCTGCAAAATCACAGGGCTTACTGAAAGCATTGGGTGAAAGGATGGCAGTGCAGGTAGGGATTGGGCTGGAGTTAGAGCTTCTGAAGAGCTTGACTATTTGCCACCAGCTTTATGGGCTATAAAACATTTGCTTGGTCTGTGTTTGAGACCACATATGTTTACTATCAAAACAATCTGGATTGGAAGCGGATATATCCCTCCTCCCTCCCTTCTGGATGTTTCTCCTTCCGAATCCCTTCTGGATGTTTGATGGTATGAACGCTAAGACTAAAGATTTTCCTACCAATCCAGCTGTGATGTAAACGATGACAGTTCTTCTTGATGGTGATGGTTGCTTGATGAAAAAAAAAAATATTACTAATTTTGATAATAAATTCTGTTAGGAATGCATAGCTGTTAGACATTTCAATTATTATGCAAGGATTCTGAAATGCCACCGCCATTTCGTTTCTATTAGATTTCTGCTTCTCTTTATGAATAACAAAGAAGACCAGCGTCCAGCCAGCCACTTGTGAAGTTTCTAGTTTGTGAATAGGCCCAAATCTGATATAAATTAAAGCTGGGATTTGAGAAATACTGATCAAAACATAAATGTTTGTGGTCAACAATGATCGCACCAGCGGCGCACTACTGCTGCTATTTTTTGCCCCCCCCCCACCGGTGCCCTTCCCTGATCGGTGCGGCGCCGGGGTCTAGGTGTATAATAGAAATCTCAAAGCAGAAATATAAAAATATAAGGCAGTGTCATTCAGCCAGGGGGGGGGGCTGGAGGCCTTCCAGCCCCCCTCTTATGGGCGCCCATGTGGCTATCTCAAAATTTTTATCCTATGTTTGATGGGATGGATTTTAACAGGCAAATTTAATAGAAAAGCATGGTCTCTACAGTTGATTACTGCTTCCAACTGCTTTGAGAGAGGATTAATAAGTGAGTTGGACACTACTAAACATTATAATCATGAAGCAAAAAGCGGTCATTCGAATTGTAACTAAATATAAAATTTGAGTATGTTTTTTTTTTGTAAGCTATGAAATTACTTTTCGAAGCAATTACTTTATGAAGCAAAAAGCGGCAATTCGAATTGTAACTAAATACAAAATTAGAGTACTTTTTTTCTGATAAAGCTTTAAAATTACTTTTCCTGTTGCAGGGATCAGAAAATCAAGCACAAGTGAAATTTTAAAAAAAGCTTATATGGCAAAATGAAGGTGTGAATAAACGTAAAAATTACCAAAAACTAAACGGTATTAGAGCAGGGCTACCACACACCTCAGCTTCCCACAAAGTCTAAAGTCTAAGCCAAGTATAGTAATTTTATACAATACTAAATTTGACTGGGAATCGAAAACTGAATCGGGAATAGTACCAGAATCATGAAAGCGAGGTAGAATCTGATTCAAAATAGAAATAAAAAAAATTTCATCGTCTCATCACTAATAATAATCTACAACAAACAAAATGAAACAGAAATTCATAAGAATGTGTACCTTTGATAATGAGATTGTGGATGCCATTAAGACTTAAAGACAATAATAACGACTCTGAAAAAGAACAAAAAAAAATTAGGTCCTCACACAACTGACTTGTTAAATCTGATTCTCTGAAATACCACAAATTTAATAAAAAAAAAAAATAGATTTGCATAAATTTAGTAAGCCTTGGCAACAAATTTCACTTGATCTGACATCGAACTAAATTATTTTCCTTTTTATCAAATATAGAATCTAGCATATTTTTCATATGACCTTTCAAACAGCCTAGACGAATAATGGTGAGGGGTGTTGTCATTTAAAATTCCCCTCCCGTGTCCTCATTTGGGCTGCAGAATTCCCTTTTCAAAGTGTGATTCACCAAGCAAAAACTAATTCCCGTTTAGGAAAAGTCAGCGTACTGGAGGGAGGTATGGTAAACTTGGGAACTTGGAAAAAACTTTTTTATGTTTTTTTTAAGACTCTAAACCAATTTCTCAAAATTTCATTTGCTTAGTGGACAAGCTTTTTGAGTTAAAAAAAAAATATTCCTCTTTAGTTTTACTGAGAAAATTAAATCATCTGCTGTAAAACGACCTCCCATAATTAAGCACTTCCCCTAACTTAGTCTGTTTTATCAAATATGCAAGTAAATTTCTAGAAAGACGTTATTTTTTTCTGTTCAGCCATTAGTATTAGCATTATTACACTTTTCTTGTTTCCTTTTTTTTATATCAGTTAATCAACCTGATTTCTGAAAAAAAACTATGTATGACTTTTTGTCATTACTGGAGATTAGTCTTTTCTGTTGTGAAATTGAATTAAAAACAATATTATTCACAACTAAGTTTTTTTTTAAAGTAAAGAGTGATATTAAAATCTGAAACAAGCAGAAACATTCACAGGATAAGTCAAATTTGAGACAACTAAATTAGTTTCATATATTTAGAAGAACCCTTATTTCCATCATTATTAATCCATGCCCCAAAAGGCTAGAGCAGTGGTTCCCAACCAATTTTGGGTCATACCCCACCTATGCATTTCTAAAATCGTTTAATTTTTGTAATTCAAAATTTTACGTGCGTTTACCTGAAGGAAGCTTAAGAGACCATTACCTCGGTACCTTTTTGGGTCCTACTCTAGGCATATTTTGTACTAATGAAAAATATATCTTTTTTTGCTCTTTAAATGCGTAGAAATATGACGTCTCACATAAAAATCTTTTTTCACAATTAAGGCTCTAAAGTATAGTCAGCCAAAGGGTGCAGGTTCTGACCATGACCCAACAAAATATTGCCATGCCCCACCAGTGGGTCCTGCGCCCCAAGTTGGGAATCATGGAGCTAGGGTATCATTTGAGCTTGTCAGTTGGATGTAAACAAGGGAATGCTGGCATTTGCAACGTATATAAGTAAGTTGTACATCTGCTGCAACTTATACAAAAAGAGGACAAATAAAAAAGTCGAATTTTAAATGAGAGCAAAACATCAGGGTTTAAGTTCTTTGGTTAAGCAGCAACAAGGCTTTGACTCACCCGCACCATTTCAAACGTTATGGACGAAAACCAAGGAAAAGGTTTGAGCAACATTCATTTGCTAGGAGTGGCTCAATTGTATGAAGCCTTACCTTCATTGGCTGCTGAGATGGTTAATGCTGGATCATTTAAACAATTTTTATAGGTAGTGAATTTTATTTAGGTCAGGTGATTGTTTTATAGTACTTATCATTTTAATGATTACAAAACATTCTAAACTGCCTTTGTGTATTATTATTATTTATCTTCTCCATTTTATTACTGTGTATGCATAGTCTACTGGTTTGTGTGTCTCTTCTTGGCTTTATGCATTTAATCTTGTTTAAATATCTTGAAGTGACAAGCAATTTACTTGTGGTATGCTTTTTGTAAAAATAAACGGATAAGTTATGTGCTAATTCTGGTAATACTTGTATTACCAGATTGTAATTTTCCTTTGTTTTTAAACTTTGCAAGCATAATAAGTAAAATATTATATTGTAATTTCCATTTTACACAAAATTGGGATATGGGTTCAAACTCCCAGTTCCTCGCAATTTATGTGAAATATCTTTTTAAGGCAGACTTTTATAAAAACTATGTATTTAGATTTTTCAAAAACAAGTATTAATATAACACAGTTATGAATACAAAAATAATGATGAGTTAATAAATAAATAAAAATTTAATAGCCTGTAAAATAACCAAGGGAGGACACAATAACTGGTCCAAAAGCTGATATACTGTGATGCTTGTGTTGAGCTCTGACCCGTCTTAGGGGCTCTGACCCTTCTAGAGTTTGAGGGTGACTGTGCTTTTCGACTCTCTTAAATTTAAGCTTTTTTAACGATGTGGGCACAATGTGTTGTTTTTTGGTTCTTTATACCTGGGCACTTCGTATCGAAGGAGTTGTCGTAGAAACTTCAAAAAGGGCTCATTCGATTGGAATTTGGAGTGGCTAGTACCCTTTTTAACAGTCGAAAGTAATTGGAGGCAACTAGCCCCTCCCCCCCACGCCCATCATTCCCCCAAACACATCCAATCTAAAATTTGAGATAGCCATTTTGTTCAGTGTAGTTGATTTCCCGATTGAAAATACACTTTTGAGGAGGACACTCCCCCACAACCCTCTGGGCAAGGGTTTTAAGTTATGCCCTGGGGGCATATAAGGTTTTTATAGAAGGCGTTGTTGTAGAAACTTCAAAACAGACTCATTCGATAGGAAATTCAAAGGGTTAGTACCCTTTTTAATAGTCGAAAGTGATTGGAGGGCAACTATTACCCCCCCCGCCCATGTATCCCCCAAACACATCCAATCAAAATTTTGATATAGCCATTTTGTTCAGTGTAGATGATTTCCAGAGAGAAAATTTGTTTTTGAGGAGGACACTCGCCAACAACCCTCAGGGCAAGGGTTTTAAGTTATGCCCTGGGGGCATATAAGGTTTTTACAGCAGGCGTTATCGTAGAAACTTCAAAACAGGCTCATTCGATTGGAAATTCAAAGGGCTAGTGCCATTTTTAATTGTCGAAAGTGATTGGAGGGCAACTAGCCCCCCCCCCCCCACTCCCATTAGTCCCCCAAACACATCCAATCAAAATTTTGAGATAGCTATTTTAATCTGCTTAGTCGTTTTGCAGATTGAAAATATGTTTTTGAAGAGGAAACTCCCTCACAACCCTCAGGACAAGGGTTTTAAGTTATGGCCTGGGGGTATATAAGGTTTTTATAGGAGACGTTGTCGTAAAAACTTCAAAACAGGCTCATTCGATTGGAAATTCAAAGGGCTAGCACCCTTTTTAATAGTCGAAAGTGATTGAAGGGCAACTAGCCCCCCCCCTCCCCCCCGCCCCTCATTCCCCCCAACACATCCAATCAAAATTTTGAGATAGCCATTTTGTTCAGCGTAGTTTGTATCCAGACAGAAAATTTGTTTTCGAGGAGGACGCTCTCCCACAACCCTCGGGGAAAGGGTTTTAAGTTATGCCCTGGGGACATATAAGGTTTTTATAGAAGACATTGTCATAGAAACTTCAAAACAAGCTCATTCGATTGGAAATTCAAAGGGCTAGTACCCTTTTTAATAGTCGAAAGTGATTGGAGGGCAACTAGCCCCCCCCACGCCCTTCATTCCCCCAAACACATCCAATAAAAAATTTTAGATAGCCATTTTGCTCAGCGTAGTTGATTTCAAGGTAGAAAATATGTTTTTGAGGAGGACACTCCCCCACATCTCTCAGGGCAAGGGTTTTAAGTTATGCCCGGGGGGTATATAAGGTTTTTAAAAAATGCGTTGTCGTAGAAACTTAAATAAAAGCTCATTCGATTGGAAATTCAAAGGTCTAGTGGCCTTTTTAATATTCGAAAGTAATTGGAGGGCAATTAGCCACCCCCCCCCCCCCACACCCATCATTCCCCAAAACGCATCCAATCAAAATTTTGAGATAGCCATTTTGTTCAGCGTAGTTGATTTCCAGATAGAAAACATATTTTTGAGGAGAACACTCTCCCACAACCCTCAGGGCAAGGGTTATAAGTTATGCCCTCGGGGCATATAAGGTTTTTATTGAAATATTTGCCGTAAAAATTTGAAAAAGGGCCCGTTTAATTTCAAATTTAAAGGACTAGTAACCTTTTTAATAGTCGAAAGTGATTTGAGGGCAACTAACCTCCCTTTGACACGCACCTTTTCCCCAAACACATCCAATCAATATTTTTAGATAGCCATTTTGTTCAACGTAGTTGAAAGTTTCGGATATTAGGTCTTTAAGGATGGCAGCCCCTCCCCCCACAGCCCTCAGGGCAAGGGTTGTAATTTATGCCCTGGGGGCATATAAAGTTTTTATTGAAAGTGTTGTCGTAGAAACTTCAAAAGGGCTCATTCAATTGGAAACTGAAAGGGCAAAGGGCAATACAAAAACTAAATTTATCGCTTGCTTACTCTGCTTTCCACAATAATCTTCCACCTCAACTCCTAACCTATTATAATATTAATAATTCGGAAGCCCATTGTCTCCGTTCATCCAATAGAGCCTTTAAAATTCCTAAATGCGTTTCTAGTGCTGCCCAGCAATCTCCCATTTACAAATCTATTATTCAATGGAACAAAATTCCCTCCAGTGTTGAACTAGCCACAAGTTTCTGCAAGTTGTATAAAAATGTAACAAAACTTGATGGTATAATTTAATATTTCCATTTTTAACAAATTTGCTCTAATTGGCCATGTTTTATTCTTCTATTTTTTTTCTCTTTCAGTGTCACTTTAATTTTTTTTTTCTCTTGGTCCTTAACAAGTTATCTTCTAGGATCTTTATTGTTATTAATGTTTGTGTTATGTTTTTATTCGAATAAATTGAATTGAATTGAATTGAAGTGCCTTTTTTAATAGTTGAAAGTGATTGGATAGCGACTAACGCCCCTCTCACGCCCATCATTTTCCCAAACACATCGAATTAAAATTTTGAGATATCCATTTCGTTCAACGTAGTTGAAAGTTCTGGAAATTTTGTCTTTTAAGATGATAATCCCCTCAGAGCCCTCAGTGCAAGGGTTGTAAGTTATGCCTTGGGGGCATATAAAGTTTTTATTGAAAGCGTTGTAGTAGAAACTTCAAAAGTGCTCATTCGATTGGAAATTCAAATGGCTAGTACCCTTTTTAATAGTCAAAAGTGATTGGAGGGCAACTAGCCCTGCCCCCCGCCACGCCCATCATTCCCCCAAACACATCCAATCAATATTTTAGATAGCCATTTTTTTTCAAAATAGTTGAAAGTTTTGGAAATTAGATCTTTAAGGATGACAACCCCTCCCCCCCACAGCCCTCAGGGCAGGGCTTGTAAGTTACATCCTGGGGGAATAAAAGGTTTTTATTGAAAGCGTAGAAACTTCAAAAGGGCTCATTCAATTGGAAATTGAAAGAGCTAGTGCCTATTTTAATAGTTGAAAGTGATTGGAGAGCGACTAACGCCCCTTTCACGCCCACCAATTTCCCAAACACATCCACTCAAAATTTTGAGATATCATTTTGTTCAACGTAGTTGAAAGTTCTGGAAATAAGGTCTTTTAGAATGATAGCACCCTCAGAGCCCTCAATGCAAGGGTTGTAAGTTGTGGCCTGGGCGCATATAAAGTTTATATAGAAAGTTGTTATAAAAATTTCAAAAAGGGCTCATTTGATTAGAAATTGAAATAGCCCTTTTTAATAGTCGAAAGTAAGTGGAGAGTAATTAACCTCTCACACCCCCTGTTTCCCCAAAAACATTCAATCAAAGTTTAGAAACAGCCATTTTTTTGACGTAGTTGAAAGTTCTGAAAACTATGTGTTTAAGGATGACAAATCCCCCAGAGCCTTAAGGGCAAAGGTTGTAAGTTCTGCCCTGGGGGCATATAAGGTTTTTATAGATAGAGTTGTCGTAAAACTTCAAAAGGGACTCATTCAATTCGAAATTGAGAGGGCTAGTGCCCTTTGTAATAGTTGAAAGTGATTGTAGGGTAGCTAACCCCCCTCTCACGCCCACCATTCCTCCAAACACATCCAATCAAAATTTCCAGACAGCCATTTTGTTCAACGTAGTAGGAAGTTCTGGAAGTTAGGTCTTTGAGACAGACAGCCCCCCAGCCCTCAGGGCAGGGCTTGTAAGTTATGACCTGGAGGCATATAAGATTTTTATTGAAAGTTTTGTCGTAGACACTTCAAAATGGCTCATTTGTTTGGAAATTGAAAGGGCTGGGGCCATTTTGAATAGTTGAAAGTGATTGGAGAGCGACGAACGCCCCTCTCACGCCCACCATTTCCCCAAACACATGCACTCAAAATTTTGAGATAGCCGTGCTGTTTAACGTAGTTGGAAGTTCTGGAAATTCGGTCTTAGAGGATGACAACCACCCTAACAGATCTTAGGGTAAGGGTTGTAATTTATACCCTGGGGGCATATAAAGTGTTTATAGAAAGCGTTGTCGTTTCCAAAAGGGCTCATTCGATTAGAAATTAAAAGGCATAGTGCCCTTTTTAATAGTCGAAAATGATTTGAGGGCAACTAATCCCCCTTCCACTCCCACCCTCCCGCGCCAAACCTCCCATTTCTGCTCTTAAAATTTAACCAAATCAAAATAGCGTAAGTGTATCCAAGCTATCAAAGAAAGTAAACAGATTTTTCTGCGAATGGTATCAAATTTTTCATTTCAGGTCAACTAGAGGAGGTATGAAACTAAATTAAACAGTACCATTTGTGTCCAGATTTTTAAAAGGGTGTATGTGGTTAAAAATTGCTGAAAATTTTTCTGCAGCTACAAATAGCAGGCCAAACTATAAAGTATTAAAAAACGAAAAGATTTGAAGTATTATTATCTTTTTCCCTGAAAAGACTATGTCAATATAAAACAAACAGAAATTAATTAAAAAAACTTTTTCCACACAATAAGTTTTTGAAAGAACAGTAAAGAACTCTATTAAACAAAAAATGAGCAAAAATAAAATCAGATAATCGACCAAGCGTGAAACTACCACAAATCAGCATCGATAAATAAATGAAACCCAAAACGAACAGATGTTACAATTATTAACCGAGTCAAACTAAAAAAAAAGCAGAAATTAACATAAGTGGGGCGCAAAACCCCTATGCCTTCCCAAGGCCAGAACAAAATTTGCACTTTACTGAAGAAATACAAATGAATGTGCATTGTCAGTTTATTACACATATACTGATACTTAGTAATCAAAATGTTAATATTATTTGATTTATTAAAGTTATAAAAGTAAAAACATGTATATTTTTTCAGTAAAGTGCAAATTTTGTTCTGACTTATGTTAATTTCTGCTCGTTTTAAGTTTGACTCGGTTAATAATTGTAATTTCTGTTCGTTTTGGGTTTCATTTATTTATCGATGCTGATTTGTGGTAGTTTCACGCTTGGTAGATTATTTGATTTTATTTTTGCTCATTTTTGGTTTAATGGAGTTCTTTAATTTTCTTTGAAAAACTTATTTTGTGGAAAAAATTTTTTTAATTAATATCTTAGAAATGTTATTATGTTGCCTTTCACAGGCAAGAATTTTTGTTTTGTTATTACGTTCTTAACTCTTCTGAATATGTTTTGTTCATTGTATTTTGTGCATCTTAGAGCATATTTTTATTATTTTTCAGATCGAATGGGTATGATAAGGCTCCGTCTTAAGGGCGCTGGTCTTTCTAGGGTTTGAGGATCACTGTGCTTTTTAACTTTCTTTAATTCACGCTTTTTTTGCTCATATTTTACCATTTACTAACTTTTTAACGTTTGTTTTTCCGTTGTTAAGCTTCAAAAATAACCCCAAACTATCCCACAATGTGAAAACCCCTCCTACAGTTACTAAAAATATAAAAAAAAAGAGATTGCAATTACGGGATAGCCAAAACGGCCTGAAATTACACCAGCATAATCTACTGCTTTGAAACTTCTGGACTGCAGACTTCACAATTAGTTTGATGAAAATTCATAACTATCAGGCAATCACTTTTTCATGCTTGATATGTTTCAGGTTTGGAATTACATCAGCCCACAGGTATATTCACTTCATATTTGTAGTGAACAATTTCAGAAATCCTTAGATACCAATTTTGTTGAAAATCAAACACTATATGAGAAATATGGTGAAACCCCGACCAAGGCCCTGACAAGGATAGGTTGGATACAAAAGGTTGGAGCTGTTCTGGTGCTCTGAGATGGTTTTGGGGTCTCTGCTCTGCCATAAAGTCCTTTCTCCGTCCCTATCCCTAATGGGGAAATCCTGCTCGCGTAGTCTCATAGTGGCATCAGGGTGGACCCTTTGCAAGTTTTCCTAACCAAAACTGTGACTACTAACAGTCATGGGCGCCCATATGGGGGGTCAGGGGGGGGCTCTTACCCCCCCTGGCTGACTGATGCTGCCTTATTTTTATATTTTTGTTCTGAGATTTCTATTATATAGCATTAAAAGTAGCAATTAGACGAAGTTTGCCCCCCCCCTGGAATTCAGCTTATGGGAGCCCATGCTAACAGTCCTGCATGGTGAAACCATGTTGTGACCAAGATGGACCCAGGATTTCGAAAAGCCTCTATTTGTTGTATGTCCCAGGGACTTCTTGCTGTCCAGTTCTAATCCGGATTAAGGGCTTCGTGCAGACTTGGGAAGATGTGACAGTACCCATCCTGCAATGGTTCTGGGACCACTCCTTTTCCTGGGGCAATAATAATTTCAATGACTTAAAGAATACAAAAATTTCAACTTGGAATGTTATCAAACAGTTCGTGGTAACGAACTGTAAGTAAGGAGCGACCCGGCTCAATGGTAACCGAAACTCTAGAAAACGGATTTTTGATACCAATAGATACATCAAAAGAATTAGATTTCAATGCTGATTTCAAATATATAACTTTCATCAGGTTTAGTGCTACCTATCAAAAGTTACGCGCCTGAGAAAATTTGGCTGATTTTCAAAAAAAGGGGGAAAGACCCCCTAAAAGTTATAGAACCTTAATGAAAATCACACCATCATATTCAGCGTATCAGAGAACCCTAATGTAGAGGTTTCAAGCTCCTATTTTCCAAAATGTGGAATTTTCTATTTTTTGCTAGAAGAAACATCACTGATGCGTGTTTATTTGTTTTTTTTTTTTTCCAGGGGTGATCTAATTGAACCATTGGTCCTATGATATCACAGAAGAACTCATTCGAATGAAGATGAAAAGTTTTATTGCCCTTTTTCGGTGACCAAAAAAATGGAGGGCAACTAGGCCCCCTCCTACGCTTATTTTTTCCCCAAAGTCACCCGATCAAAATTTTGAGATAGCCATTTTGTTCAGCATGGTCGAAAATATGATAAATATGTCTTTTAGAATGACTTAATCCCCCGAAGTCCGCAGGGGGAGGGCTAAAAGTTATGAACTTTACCCAATGTTAACATATAGTATTGGTTATTGGGAAGCATACAGAAGTTTTCAGGAGGTTTTTTTCTGGTAGTGGGAGGGAAGGGTGGGTCGGGGGATATGTTGGAGGATCTGTCCATGAAGGAAGTTTTCATGGGGGAAGGGAAATTGCCATAAAGGGGGAAAATTAAATAAAAAAAAACAAGTTTTTTTAACTGAAATTAAGGAGTAACATTAAAAATAAAAACGAACAGAAATTATTCCGTATTTGAAAGGAGCTGTCCCCTCCTCAACGTGTCGCTCTTCACGCTAAAGTTTGACTCGATCTTACAACTTAATTTTTTAAAACAATAAAAAACTTTAGCGTAAAGAGTGAGGAGTTGAGGAGGGGACAGCCCTTTTCATATACGGAATAATTTCTGTTCGTTTTAAGTTTTAATGTCGCTCCTTACTTTCAGTTTAAAAAACTTGCTTTTTTTTATTTAATAGCGTTAAAAAACAACTATTGTATCAACATCTTAACTGAAGAAATCAGATGCTTCAAACTGGACTTATTAAGAGTTTCAGAAACTCATATCCCAGGAGTAAGGAACATGAAATGAGGTGATATAGAATTGCTTTACTCAGGCAGGAAGCTGCTAAGTCTCGTTTATGTTGGGAAGATATTAATACTAGAATGCTAGGGGTTAATTTTATGACTGAAAAGTATGGGGTATCAGTTATAGTAGTATATGCCCTAGTAGAACCAACTAATGGGGGTGGTACTGACGTAGATAAATTTTACTTAAATCTTATTAAATAGCTACAAGAACAAATAGACAGGTTCCCGGGTAGAAATATGGTATTTTCATAAGGAGATTTTAAAGTATAGGTCAGTAGAAATAGGGATAGATAGTATCCTAGCCTAGGTAAATTTGGGGTCAGTAAAAAAAAACAGTAATGGTTACAGACAACTGCAATTTTGTAGGTACAACAATCTAGTTATAACCAATACAGAATTTGGTCATAAAATGACCCTTAGGCTTGACATGTTATTCACATTATGGCAGGACACAGAAGCTTATTGATTATGTTATTGTTAATCAAAGACTGGAAGGATCAATACAAGATAGTGGGGTACATAGGAGTGCTGTTATTGACGTTAAGAGTAAAAATTACCATATAGTCATTAGTGAGGTCATTATGGTCATTAGTGAGGTTATAGCATGAGTTTAACCCCACTCCCCCTTATGGCTGACAGGCCGGCTTATAAGGCATTTTCATAAATATTCCACTCTGGTTGTAGCACCAATGGCAATTTCCAAAGCTGGGACTAAAACTATTCTTGAGGACTTTATCTGCTGGTCTTTAGACCAAGTTGACTTGCTTACACAGCGTTTATGTTGAGGATTCACAGGCCAAAGTCCAAGGGCTCAGAGAGGAAAAAAAACATTTTTTAATGGTTATTTGACAAAATATGTATTTTCTAGTAAAATTTACTGATTAAAAAGTATTCTTCAAGGAGTACAAAACAAAAAATCACACATGCTAACTAGAAGCCATTATAGAATTGCTTCAAGTTTGCTTAGGTTGTACTAATTCTCTGTGTTGTCCAGTAGTCATGCTGTATGAAATTTCCAGCTTTTCTCAACCTTAACAGTCCCAACAATGCAAATGATCCTGAATTAACATATAGCATATGTGTTAGGGAAAATCAATGCATGAGTCCTCTCATTTTGAGTCTTCTCAAAATATTTTTTAATGGTAGTAATGAAAAAGGAGGAATTTAAAAATGTTGGCAATAAATGAGACCATACATTCACAAGATCATATAGGGTAATTTAAAACTGAATCCCATCCCCTTTTATATTCAGGAGCCATCATGTGTTAACACTACAATATCAAACTGGCAGTATCCCTTAGAGGCAGTAGCACCAATTCACAGAGGGTGTTTTTTTTCAAAACCTAAATGTGGCATTTTATGTATCTTTGTTTCAATGATAATACCAAAATGGGGTATTTCTCAATGTACCAAATCCCCCCCCCCCTAACTGGCACCACTGCTTTGTAGGGCAATAAGAAAAACTTTACTCTTTTACCCTATAAACAAAAATTGAGTGATAAACAGGGAGGAATTTAAAAAAAAACCTAATGTCACCTCAAATATAAATAAGCATAATAAATAAAATAAGCAAAATTCATATACAAGTAAATAAATAAGCAAAATTCAGAGCTTTTTCAACTGTGGCAAAGATAAAACCAGCTCCATTGGAAGGACCCAGCAACAAATAAAAGAAAGGTTTTTGGAACATAAGTCTTCAATGAGCAAAGGCATGAAGTTACACCAAACACCCAAGAATGTTGACTCTAACTTCACCTAACGTGTCTGTGACAACCAATATTACCTTTTTTGTAAATAACATCCTTGTGTTTTGTAACCTAATAGAAATTCCAATATTACCAAGCATGGACAAAGATTAGCATTCAGAAAAGCTCTATACAAAAATAAATTTTCAACTGAATGTTCAATTCTACTGTTCAACATCAACTTTTTATTCCATTGCCTTTTCACTGTTATTTGAGAAAAATCTTCTTTCCTTTTATTGTGTTTTTTTAAGGCTTATTTTTGTCTTGTTTTGTCAAGCTTAGCCAGTACATTCTCAAAGATTGTGCATGGCTATATCTGGCCTGATTATATGATTCTGAGATGCAATTGCAAAACAGCAGTGTTGATGGTTCAGAAAATCAGGCAAGGAAAATTGTGCAGTTTAATGATCAAGACCATTATAGCAGGGTTTTGAGCCATTAAGGCTTTTTCAAATTTATTGCATATTTTGGAAAATTCTTTAAAACCTTACATGATCAAAATTTAGCAGAGATCTGAAGCTCACAACCAGTATTTTAGCCTTGTTTGAGCTGTTAATCTATTTATTAAAGTTTCAATTTTAAACATGTTTAAGCTTACCAATGGTCAATGTCTTTTAGAGGAGGAAGAGGCAGAATATACAATCCCTGTAAATGTTTCTCTTGACTTGGCAAGAAAACATATAGTGAATGGCTATCTATCTGAAGTTGCCATCTTTCACTTTCCAACACAGGCACTACAAAGTGCTACTGATATACAAACATGTTAACCAACCCAAAAACAAGTTCTTTATTCAGCTAACTAATCAAAGACAAATGCTCCTCAAAGGTTCCTCACAGACAAAGGTTCCTCAAAGAGGCTTTATGCACCCTTAGTTAACTAAAGAACTAGACAAGACTTTTTCAGCTGTGGTTATCAATGATTGGAACAGTTTGAGTGAGGAGACCATCTCTTTGGCATCAGCTGAAGTTTTCAAAAGGAGACTCAACAAAGAATAAGAGGCAAAATCTTCCAAGATATACTTGGAATTGTCCATCACTCATGTCTTATAAATAGTGATAAATATATATATACAACATACACAGAGGAGTTAGGCTAAGATGCTGATGCTACCTATCATACCTAACCAGCTCACTTACTCTAACCAAAACTGACATTATGCAGTGGTTTTAACTTTAAACCACAGAAGAATGATCCCTGGATCATTCTTCTTGCGTGAAATTCAAAATTCGAGACATATGTGCTGAATTATATCTCATTGGTTTTTAACAAGAAACAACAACTATTGGTACCAGTGGGTTCATCAGTTGTCCCAATTGCAATTGACAAGTATATCCAACTATATCCCTATGGTAAAGAGGGGACTTTAAGGGTAAGATTCTTTCCAATTTCTACTAATTTCCAACAATCCTGCTGCTACTCAGCATCTGCTTGATTCCTGCATTTTGCTTGGTTTCTGTATTCTGCTGTGCTTTGCTCATATTGCTTTTTTGAAATGTCTACCAGGAGCCAATCTGCTACTGCTAATTCTAGGCCTGCTAACCCAAGTAATCCTGCCATTGCTATGCCTGAGATTCAGACAGAAAAAAACTAATTTGAAGAAGATGGCAAAGTCCATTGAAGAAAATGTCTTTAAATCCCTGCTTACTACTGTTACAAAGAGCATTCAGTCACAAGTTCAATCCCTTGGCCTGCCTATGAAAGGTGACAAAGTTGACCATAATTTGACAATAAAGAACCTCATGTCAGGCTCCATCCAGGAAGACATTAAACAGATTGTCAGTAAACAGCCTCAAGAAATGGACTTTTGTGGTAAAATTGTAGACATTGAAAAAAAAGTTTGCTGATAATGTTACTGCTCAAACTGATCAACATAAGCAGTAAGGATTAAAAAATTAACTCATTGTGTTTGGATTATCTGAGGATATTACATTTGACAACCAGGAGCCTAAGTCTTTGTCACTTTGCCAAGATAAGTTTCCTGGCATTAGTCTTTTAAACAGAGACATTGTTTTTGTGAAACGTATTGGAAAACGAGTTGGTAATAAAAATCAACCAGTTATTATTGAGTTCTGCAACCTGAGAGCACGTTTCTTGCTTCTCAAAAATAAAAAGAACCTGAAAGGATCTGGCGTGGTCATTAATGAGCCATTGACTATACCTAGGCTTAGCTTACTTTCACAAGCTAAAGCTCATTGTGGCAGGAATAATGCATGGGCTGTGAATGGTGATATTTTTGTTAAAAGTAGAAGTAGGGTACTCAAAATATCATCCATTGGTTACATTAATGCCCTTCCTGTTTTGCAAGAATCTTTTGCCAGTATTATTTCAGAATGACTAGTGCTGCTTAACATAACTCTTCTCTTTACAACAAAATTTCATCTGCTTAGTTATTTTTTTGTCAATTTTTCTTTTTTTTTTCTTTGGCTTGTTCTTTTTCCCTTGTCATCAAAATTATTACATACAGTTTGTTTTTTCAAATTATTTTCCATGCTGTATTTTTCCTGTCCACACTAATTTAGCTTTATCTGTTTCACCACTATTCCTAATATTGGATAATGAAAATGGATGATACTCAAGATTCTTTTTGTTCCCTAACTAAACTTTCTCTTCTAGATTCAGTGTGTATTGATTCACCTTTTGTTTCTAGTGATGATAGTGAAAATGATTTTCTGTTAAAATCTCTTCATCAGTCTGATTGTTGTTACCATTCTTATCAACATTACTTTGAAAAAGTGCTGCCACCAATGTCTTCTGTTAAAAACTTTAATGTGTTTACTTTGAATGTGCAAGGTTTAAGGTACAAGTGGGATAATGTTCTGCAATATATTGGTGGTATCAACTGCCCTTATGATGTAGTAGGTCTCACAGAGACCTGGCTTTCTTCAAGTGATGATATGTCTGTGTTAACATACCATGTTTTACTGCATATCACTCAACTAGATCTCTAACTAAGTGCTCTGGTGGTATATCCCTATTTGTCAGAAGTGATCTTAATGTTGTGAGACGTTCAGATCTTGAGAAGATATTTTATCCAGTTGTAAATAATTGAAGTGTGTATGCTTTGGTTGCTGACCTGTCATGTGATATAGTAAGTTGTGATACTATTTGCTTATTTTATAAGCCTCCACCTTTCCCAATTGCAAAATTTTCCGAATTAATTAATGAAATGTACTCAGTTGATAAGCTCGCTCCAAGAAAGGTTTTTATACTTAGAGACGTTAACTGCAATTTATTCAAAAACGGGTTTGATGACTATTTTGGCCGTTTTTTAAATATTTTTCTTCATCTGGCTTCCTTCTTTGCATTTTCTTTCTTATTCGTGTTGATCAGATCATATATTCTACAACACTGATTGGCAAAAGTTTTACGCCTTTTAAAAACGATATTAAATTTTCCTCTGGTATTATTTTCTCTGATCTTTCTGACCATATTCCAATTTATTGTTCTGTTCCCAAATTAAAAATGCTGAGCCAAGAGGATATCAGAGGTGAGTCTTATTCAAGAATTTATAGCCAGAGCAATGTTCATAACCTTATGTCTGATCTCAATGCTAGTGATTGGTGTTCAGTAATGAATTCTGAAGATGTTAATAGGGCTTCAGCCTCATTAATGAGTCGGCTAGGTTTTGTGATTGATACAAGGTCCTCTACAAGCTATGCTTCTTGGGACCTCTAGCACTTAAGTGTATTTATGTATTTATTGTAGTATTTAATAAATTGAATTGAATACCTGTCTATTAACAGTAACACTGGTTTCATTTAAAAATAAAGTATACATCTTTGATTCCCTGAAGCAAATTTGTATGGGAAAAAACCCTCCTAATAAATCAATAACCAAAAAAAAAAAAATCATAATTAGAGTTCAACTTACCGGACCAAAAAACCACCAAACCTCCAAACAGCACCCATCAAAGTTATAATATTTATATTTATTTTCAAATTCAGCTGCAACTAAGCCCTCCTCAAAAACTTAACTTAACTGGCCCAGAATAATCCATCCAAAATATACACATCAAAACAATGGTTCTTTAACAATTTATGAAATTCCTTAATTAATATTACCTTAATTTGCACTTTGGAGAAAATTAAGATCCATCATGAATCTGTTACATGCTCCATATTTGATGATGTGAATGACTAAATATCAAATGCATTACACTGGTACTTCCAGGGAACACCATTCCATTCAACATCCAGTGACTTCTTGAACACTTCATTATTAGGTGCTGAGACTGTTTTATTTGAAAGACTGTTCCAGTGGTTTACTACACAGCAGGAAAAAAATTGCTGTTGATTTTGAGTTTTGACAGATGGTTTAAACAGCTTCTTTGAACATCCTCTCCTGTCAGTGCCAATATTTTGGGAAATTGGCAAATGAATTTGGGGGGGGGGGTTCTTGTGAAGTAAGCTTATGTGTCATCAGCATATCAGCTCTTTGTCATTGGTAAACCAGTGTAGATAATTTACCCCTTTAAACATTCATCATAAGACTTATCTCTCATCTTAGGTACTGCCTTTGTGGCTCTCCTTTGCACTCCTTCCAGAAGCTGTACATCACCCCTGTACCCTGGTGATGCTATGAACATTCCAAAATCAAGTTCTGGTCTGACAAGGGCCTTGTAGAATCTCACAATAACACAGGAAGACCTACTAGATATAGTTTTCTTTAAGAGTGCTAGGACAGAATTTGGATGAGACACAGTCTTTTTGCAGTTAGAATGGAATCTATACTGGTTGTCCACAATGATTCCAAGATCCCTTTCTTCATCCACACTTTGCAGCTCTTGGACTTGCCAAAATGAATAACACTACATTTGTCAATATTAAAGCTCATGTGCCATGTTGTTGTCCATTTGCCTATGGTCATCATTACTGAGTGGGCTGAAATTGCATATATCTAGCACTCTCCCAGTCAGAAAGTATGTTGCTGGGCTGTAAACACAGTGACAATCCACTTTTTTATTTGTGTGAAGAGTAAAAAAGCTGTCATCTTAACAACTGAGCCAAGCAGATCCAGCATTAGACCTTGTTTTACTCCAAAAGTGCAAATTAAGGTAAGATAATTGGCAAGAAGAAGATTCATAATAGGCTGTTCTAAAAAAATAAGTGTGAAAGTTTATCTAAGCTATCAGAAGGGGAGAAGGGTTAAGCAAAGCAATACACTAGTGACATTAATATAATCAAGTATTTATTAATGTTTTAAAATATTTTCCAGAATTTTTAGTACCCCAACAGTTTTATAGGCAATTTGCATAGCCTATAATAAAGAACAAGGTGTCATTTTATAGCTCTCTTTAAGGGCAAAATGCTATCTCTTTTTGCCAACAGAGCAATTAATATATCTGAAAAGAGCATCAAAAGATATGGTATTGGTCTACAGAACTAACTGGAGAGAAGGAAACATGTTAAGAAAACAATTCTTACTTCATAATGTGCAGAATAACCACAGTTAACACATTGTGCAAGCAGCCTTCCCCTACTTTAACCTTAACCCACCCACCTCCATAATATGCAAACATATAACCCAAATTATATATTTCATATCTTGATAAAACAATTTTTACTTCATAATATGGAGAATAATCATAGTTAACACATTTTGCATTCAGCCCCACTATACTTTACCCCCAACCCCTCCCCCTGATATGCAAATATATAGCCCAAATTATATATTTCTTATCTATTCTCCCAATGCATCTCAATTGTAAACCCAAGGCTGCATGCAAAATGTGTTAACTATGATTATTTTGAATATTATAAAGTAAGAATTGTTTTCTTTATATGTTTCCTTTTCTCTAGTTAGTTATCTTGGCAAATACCCAAGATGATTCAGGTGGTGTGTTCACATTGTACCAAACTAAGTAATTTGAAAAGCTGGTAAATTTGTAGTGGTTGACAATATCTAAGAAAAAAAAATGCAGCAAATTTTTACCAAATCATATTATTGAGTTACAACTAAAGGATGCCTTTTTTTATGCTCTTTCCAAATATGATAATCATTTTTGTTAGAAATGAATTTTACCCCCACCCCTATATACCAATTCAGGGTATATATTTACACATTAAGGGGGTGAGGGTAAAGTTTAAACTTACCTCCCATTTACATCAGAAATAAAATTTGCCCCCACCCCCCTAATGTGCAAATATAGCCTATACCATGAATTGGTATATATTGGGGTGGGGGTAAAATTTATTTCCGTCAAAAATGATTATTACATTTGGAAAGAGCATAAAAAAGGCATCAAGTGGTATATTCACTTTTTTTGTAAGTCAATAATATGATTTGGTAAAAATTTATCAAAAATACTAGCCTACTGAACTAAAAGTAGTACCACTATATACCTTATTTTATGTTCTTTACAAATACAACATGTTTTTATTAACCAGATTATTGGGTAAATATCTACCAAATCATATTATTGACTGATACATAAAGTGAATATACCACCCAATGCTTTTTTTATGCTGATTACGAATATAATTATTATTTCTATGGGAAATGAATTTTAGCCCCCCCCCCCCTATATTTGGCGATTCAGGGTATATATTTCTACATTAGGGGGGTGGGGGTAAAGTTTAAACTTACCTCCCACTTACATCAGAAATAAAATTTGCCCCCCCCCCCTATATTAGAAATATATAACCTGGAATTGCAAAAACAGGGGGGGGGGGCTGTAAAACAATTCAAATATAAAAGATAAATAAATTTGTTAACAGAAAAAAAAAAGCATCAAGTGGTAGGCTGTATTCACTTTATGCGTAAGTCAATAATATGATTTGGTAGATATTTACCGATTATCGTGTATTTTTTCATTGTTATCTATATTTTTTAATGGTATTTTGTCCAAACGTTATATTAGCCTATAATTACTAGGCCTAAGATGGATTGGATTTCACCAGGTCGAGAATTCATTAGACTGGCTTACAATGAACACATGATACGTCACAAGATAATAACAATGAAACAATATATTACTCAGAGCTATATTGTTTCTCTTATCAGTTCCCAATAGTACGCCTATCAGGGTTGCCACCGTCAGTAGGATTTTCCTAGATCTAGTAAAAAAAAAAATCTAGTAAATTTAGAGGATCTAAATAAATTTCCCGAAATCTAGTAAAAACTAGTAAAAAGTCAGGATTTATAGTAAACAAAACTTTTTTTTTTATTTTCCACGAATTCAGGAACAAAATTATCGGAAACATGAGACTTTACAATTTTTGCTTGTTTGTTTTGCAATTTTGCTTGTCTGTCTCAGAGACAGACAAGCAGTCAGCTATTTTCATAAACAGACCCTTCACTTCCGGCGTCTAAAGGTCGACAAAATCAGCTTTCTGTGTATCAAATCTTACCAATTAAAAATGAAGCTATAATGACACTGGATCTTGGATCTGTGATGATTGGGAATCTATTGGAATCAAAACAAAAGCCAACCACCCAAAGTGATTAGGTGAATCTCCTCAGTTTGAAAATTTTTATTGAGGAAAAAGGAGCCTGCTGAGAGAAATTGAAAGTAAGTAGAAATGTAACTTTATATATATATATATATATATATATATATATATATATATATATATATATATATATATATATATATATATATATATATATATATATATATATATATATATATATATATATATATATATATATATATATATATATATATATATATATATATATATATATATATATATATATATGTATATATAAAAAAAGGATTTTTGAACTTGTAGGTTTCCGAAATTTTCAATCATACTATGTAAACGAAAGAAAAGGGGAAAAGAGAAAAAAAAAGAAAAAAGGAAAAAAGAATTCGTTTTCATAGTATGATTGAAAATTCCGGAAACCTACAAGTTCAAAAATCCTTTTTTTACATTTGTACTTACTTTTAATTTCTCTCAGCAGGCTCCTTTCTGCTCAATAAAGATTTTCAAAATGTGGAGATTCACCTAATCACCTTGGGTGGTTGGCTTTTGTTTTGATTACAATATATTCCCAATCATCACAAATCCAAGTGTCATTATAGCTTCATTTTTAGTTGGTAAGATTTGATAAACAGAAAGCTGATTTTGTCGACCTTTAGACGCCGGAAGTGAAGTGTTTTTTTATTAAAATAGGTGACTGCTTGTCTGCCTCTGAGACAGACAAGCAAAATTGTAGATTGTGAAACAGACAACTCAAAATTGTAAATTTTCATCTGTTTACGATAATTTTTTTCCCTGAATTCATGGAAAATAAAAAAAAAGTTTCGTTTGCGATAAGACATGACTTTTTACTAGATTTCGGGAAATTTACTAGATCCTCTAAATTTACTAGATCTAGTAAAATCGTACTAACGGTGGCAACCCTGTTTTCAAGTCGTAAAAAAAACTAGTATCTGAAATTTCAAGATGGACATATTATAGACTAAATATGGACATAATTTGGCTGAAAAGGACATATTTTTGTATGCTCAATAGACGTATTCATTGACCTAAAAGATATAAACTCTCTAAATAATACAAGGTATAGATAAATGGTTATTTCTTCGGGTTGGCTGAAAGTGATGTCTCTTCAAGAACTTCACAATCAGTAAAACCCTCCAAAAATTGTAAACGGAAAATTGTTTTGCATGTCTTCATAACTTGACACTTGCCGGGATTGTATATACATTTTTGTAGAATTTAACAAACAGCTTTTGTTCTTTATTTAATCAGCACAAAAAACTTTAAATATTTTAAATTGTAAATTTACTATGTTTTCTGTTTATTGTCAATTTTTAGTCATAAACATATTTTAGCAAAATAATGAAGATAAAGTAATTACAGGACTTCAAAATGAACTATCAATACTTTTGTTTAATAAATGAGGGGTCGAATACTCTTAGCTGAAATTAATTAGTTTATGGGCTTATATGTTTGTGGATTTATTTGTTTGTGGGTTTAAAATGAACTATCAATAATTTAGTTTAAAGAATGAGGGGTCAAATACACCGAGCTGATAAAAATTAGTTTTTGGGTTAATCCGTTTTTGAAAATCAAACGGGGATGAACAGAATATAATATTTCAAGCTTAAGCTTAGTGTATAACATTTTTAAAATACAATATGTTTTAATTTTGAAATTACGAGTAGAGTTGTCCGATTTAAGTTTCAGAAGTTTAATAGTGGATATCACAGAAGGTAAACTACTAGACTGAAAATATGGAGTAGAAGGAAGGGGAGATAGAGTATACAATACATAGAATGGAATAAATATGGATCTTTACTCTAAGCCCTCCCAAATAGATATTCTATAAGGGGTTATCGTGTCGGATTTTTTCACCGTTTTAATTTTTTTATTTTTTTTTTCATCGTGGTAAAAAAAACTATCAAAAAGAGATGTATTTACTACCATATCCTCAAACCTTAGGCAATTCCTCACACTTCGCAGCCCAGATGAATTTCTAACGACTCAGGAATTTTTTTTTCTCTTTCAAAGCCTTTTGACTGTCAATTTAAGGCCTTATTTTGGTACTTGTGTATTATACCGCAAATATTCAAGTTTACACTGTGTAAAACTCGAGAACAGACCTTTTTTATCTGTCTTTGTTAAGTAACAATTAGTTTACACTCAGTGGAAAACAAGTGACGGGTGACAGAATACATTGGAATTGTATAATTTGGGCTATGTATTTGCACATTAGGGGTTGGGGTTAGGTTAGGTTGCCCCCCCCCCCTTATGTACAAATATATAGCCCACATTTATTTCTAAAGTATTATATTTTCATCTTGTTTTGGTATTTTTCAAAAGAATTAACCTAACTTCACTTCTTGAGTGTTTGCGGTATAATACACAGAGTACCATTATTTTATATACTAGTCCAGGTAAAACAACGAAAAAATAGGCCAAACCTTGGCGTTTTAGCGACAGAAATATTTTTCACCCTGAAATGTTCAACACATCCCTAATAATAAATGCCAGCTCGATAAAATTTGGCTGTACAGAAATATCCTTTTTTTCGGGGAAAGAGGAGGAGGGGGAATCTTGAATTTAAATTTTTGCAATATTTTCTGGATCCAAAGGACGTTGTTTATTAATTCGAATTGGAAATGAATTGGAAAATTCAGTCCCTTAGTATCCCATATTCACCCTAAGCGAATTCAGAAGAGGATGAAAAATAAAGTTCCTAATTTGTGAGGCCAGATGTCACCCCATGTGAGGCCAGAGCACGATGACAAACCGGAATCTTAATTTCGGCAATATTCATACACAAATGAACACTAAACTGCCAGATAGATTTAATTAATAATGTATACTGGTTCTCTCAAAATCTTGGGATGGAAACTGGTATGTTTGAAAGTTTGTAGTCTGAAGACCGGGGCTGGAATCTTTCACCAAGTGGTCAAACGTCCATTATGGTTGACATTAATAAGAAGCATAAAAAAAATCCAAGAAATCCAAATAATAATAAACATGTGAGTTTAATAAGATTGGATTCTTTGCCGCTAATACTAAAGTGCATATTCCCCTTTGACATCGTTCAAATCCCGCACCTATTATAGGAGACAAAAATCTCGCAGTGGAACTACGTACTATTCCAACAGCCCCGTGCATCACGTCCTTAAGCTGCATTTCATTTGAAAATGACCTCTTAGCAAACAAAAACTACATCCTTTGAATTATCATTGTTTAAACCTTAAGCAAGAAAATTGCAACCCCTCTTATTGAAAAACGAGAATAAATCACTTTTTTACATGGGCACCAGTGATATGTCCTCTTGTGTTTCTTTGTTAATATTCAGGCACTGGAACATCATAGAGAGCTGTTCAAAGACTGATAAAAAATAAATCTTATATTTTATTGTTTTGTTATGTGTCTAGACTCGATAAGGCCGTCATAAAGTGCCGGATGGTACGCTAAAATTGCAATTTGGTTGAAATTTTCCGAATGGAAAAGCTGGGTCGGACACACGAACATCATAAAGAGCTAATTATAGTAGTATAGCTACAATATCTACAAGCGGGGTGTCTCCCCATATAGCTACAATATCTACAAGCGGGGTGTCTTCCATATAGCTATAACAGTTTCAAGCGGACAGTACTCCCGCCAATACAAGCAGACAGTGTAATGACCGATTCAACTACCGTGAAAATTCGTGTTGATCTCTGTTCAAAGTGCGTGATGTTTTCATGCTAGTAATTCGTTTCCTTTGTATAAAATTGTGAAATTCTTTCTGTAATTTAACTTGTTTAATTAATTTACATAAATTAATTTATTATTAATTAATTTACATAATTACATTAATTTACATAATTACATTAATTTTTTTTTTTTTTGCATGTATTATAAATTAATATACGATTTTTTACATTCTAAACATGTTTACATTGATTTTTAAGAAATTTGTGATTGATGTAGGAATCGAACATGAGACTCATGTTTTCCAAAGGTAAAATAACGAAAAGTTAATCGACTGAACCAACAAGCATTTGAACATATTATGATTTTGGAAATACATCCAATGAATTGTTTCTGGGATATTGCCCAACTGATGCTAAGCGTCACAATATCGTAACAGATTCATTCCATTGAACTGGAACAAGTTCAAGCACATTCGATTTATCAATTACATTTTTGATAGGTGTTAAAAGTGACCTGTTTCGGGGCATTTTTATGGCATCATCATGAGAATATGCATATCACGATGATTTGAGATGCATACTAGACAAACAATTTCTTCTGATACTTGGGCCCCAAGTCCTACCCCTATCACTGCACCCTATCCCTCCTTCCTCCCTCCAACCCCTCCCCCCCCCCAAACTTTTTTTTATATTTTTTTTTGTTTTTTAACTTTTTTTTTCACATCTCTTAGAATGTCATGAAACACACTTAAAACACAAAAAATTCATATTTAATATTTTCCAACTTCAAAATGGGAATGATATAGATATGTGTGTCGCAACTTTTACTAACTAAAAAGCTGGGTTAATCTAGATTCACTTAGAGTGGCACGCCACTCTAAGTGAACCTAGATTAACCCAACTTTTTGCATATCTCTCTCACTTATTTTCTGGGGGGGGGGTCCCCTAAAATAGGTGCCCCCTTCACCATGTCACTTTCGACAGGGCTTGGCGTTTACCCCCCCCCCCTCATCCATGGAAACCCCATCACCTGGAAAACACACTTTGTGTGTTTGTATGTGTGTAAGTTTTTGTGTGTGTGTAAGTTTTTGTGTGTGTTTAAGTTTTTTTTGTGTGTGTGTGTGTAAGTTTTTGTGTGTGTGTGTGTTAGTTTTTGTTTGCGTGTTTACGTTTTTGTGTCTGTGTGTAAGTTTTTGTGTGTGTGTGCAAGTTTTTGTGTGTGTTTATGTTTTTGTGTTGATGTATGTTTGTTTGTGTGTATTAGTTTTTGTGTGTGTGTGTGTGTGTGTAAGTTTTTGTGTGTGTGTGTAATTTTTTTTGTGTTTGTTAGTTTTTTTGTGTGTTTGTAATTTTTTGTGTGTGTGTAAGTTTTTGTGTGTGTGTAATTTTTTGTTTCTATGTAATTTTTTATTTTTTTTTTAGTTTTTTTGTGTGTGTAATTTTTTTTGTTTTTTTATTTTTTTTTGTGTTTGTTATTTTTTTTTGTGTGTGTGTAAGTTTTTGTGTGTGTAAGTTTTTGTGTGTGTGTGTAAGTTTTTGCTTGTGTGTGTAAGTTTTTGTGTGTGTGTGTAAGTTTTTGTGTGTGTGTAAGTTTTTTTTGTGTGTGTAAGTTTGTGTGTGTGTGTGTGTGTGTGTATGTTTTTTTGTGTTTTTATTTTTTTGTTTGTGTATGCGTTATTTTTTGTGTGTGTGTAAGTTTTTTTGTGTGTGTGAGTTTTTGTATTTGTGTAAGATTTTGTGTGTGTGTGTGTGTAAGTTTTTGTTTGTGTGTAAGTATTTTTGTGTGTGTGTAAGTTTTTTTGTGTGTGTAAGTTTTTGTGTGTGTGTAAGTTTTTGTGTGTGTGTAAGTTTTTGTGTGTGTGTGCAAGTTTTTTTTTTTGTTTAATTTTGTTTTTGTGTGTAAGTTTTTGTGTGTGTGTAAGTTTTTGTGTGTGTGTGTGTGTAAGTTTTTGTGTGTGTGTGTGTATGTTTGTGTGTGTTTAAGTTTTTGTGTTTGTGTTTAAGTTTTTCTTTGTTTGTGTAAGTTTTTTTGTGTGTTTAATTTTTTTTGTGTGTGTAAGTTTTTTTGTGTGTGTAAGTTTTTGTGTGTGTGTGTGTGTGTGTAAGTTTTTGTGTGTGTGTGTTATTTTTTGTGTGTGTGTTAGTTTTTGCGTGTGTGTAAGTTTTTGTTTGCATTATAGTTTTTTTGTGTGTGTAAGTTTTTTTTGTGTATGTTATTTCTTATGTGTGTTTTAGTTTTTTTTTTTGTGTAAGTTTTTTTTTTTGTGTTAGTTTTTTTTTGTTTGTAAGTTTTTTTGTGTGTGTAAGTTTTTTGTGTGTGTTAGTTTTTTTGTGTGTGTGTAAGTTTTTGTGTGTGTGTTCAATTTTTTGTGTGTGTGTGTAAGTTTTTGTGTGTGTGTAAGTTTTTTGTGTGTGTGTAAGTTTGTTTGTGTGTGTGTGTTTTAGTTTTTGTGTTGGTGTAAGTTTTTGTGTGTGTGTAATTTTTTTAGTTTGTGTAAGTTTTTATTTTTGTGTAAGTTTTTGTGTGTGTGTAAGTTTTTGCGTGTGTGTGTAATTTTTTTTTTGTGTGTCATATTTTGTGTGTGTGTGTAAGTTCTTATGTGTGTGAAAGTTTTTGTGTGTGTGTAAGTTTTTGTGTGTGTGTAAGTTTTTTTGTGTGTGTGCAAGTTTTTGTATGTGTGTAAGTTTTTGTGTGTGTGTAAGTTTTTGTGTTTGTGTACGTTTTTGTGTGTGTGTGTGTAAGTTTTTGTGTGTTTGTAAGTTTTTGTGTGTGTGTGTAAGTTTTTGTGTGTGTGTAAGTGATTGTGTGTGTGTAAGTTTTTTTGTGTGTGTGTGTAAGTTTGTGTGTTTGTGTGTGTGTGTGTTAGTTTGTTTGTGTGTGTATAAGTTTGTGTGTGTGTGTGTCTTAGTTTTTTTGTGTGTGTGTGTAAGTTTTTGTGTGTGTGTAAGTTTTTGTGTGTGTGTAAGTTTTTATGTTTGTGTAAGTTTTTTTGTGTGTGTAAGTTTTTGTGTGTGTGTGTGTAAGTTTTTTTGTGTGTGTGCAAGTTTTTTTGTGTGTAAGATTTTGTTTGTGTGTAAGTTTCTTTTGTTTTTTTGTAAGTTTGTTTTTGTGTGTGTTTGTGTTTGTTTGTGTGTGTTTTTGTGTGTTTATTTTTTAGTTTTTGTGTGTGTGTAAGTTTGTGTGTGTGTGTAAGTTTTTGTTTGTTTATATTTGTGTGTTGTTTTAATTTTCTGTTTGTGGGTGGTAGTTTTTGTGTGTGTGTAAGTTTTTTGTGTGTGTGTGTAAGTTTTTGTGTGTGTGTAAGTTTTTGTGTGTGTGTGTAAGTTTTTGTGTGTGTGTAAGTTTTTGTGTGTGTGTGTGTGTGTAAGTTTTTTGTGTGTGTAAGTTTTTTTTTGTGTGTATTTTTTTGTGTGTGTGTTAGTTTTTTTTGAGTGTGTAAGTTTTTGTGTCTGTGTAAGTTTTTGTGTGTTTAAGTTTTTGTGTTTTTGTTAGTTTTTTTGTGTGTGTGTAAGTTTTTTTTGTGTGTTTTAGTTTTTTTGTGTGTGTAATTTTGTTTGTTTGTGTAAGTTTGTTTGTATTTGTAAGTTTATGTGTTTGTGTTAGTTTTTTTTTGTGTGTGTGTGTGTGTGTGTATGTTTTTTTTTGTGTGTGTTTTTTTTTGTTTGGGTGTGTTTTTGTGTGTGTGTTTAATTTTTTTTGTGTGTTTTATTTTTTTTGTGTGTGTAAGTTTTTGTGTGTGTGTAAGTTTTTTTGTGTGTTAGTTTTTGTGTGTGTGTGTGTAAGTTTTTTTGCGTGTGTGTATTTTTTTTTGTGTGTGTGTTTTTTTTTTTTTGTGTGTGTTAGTTTGTGTTTTTGTGTTATTTTTTTTGTGTGTGTATGTTTTGTGTGTGTGTTAGTTTTTATGTGTGTGTTAGTTTTTTTGTGTGTGTTTGTAAGTTTTTATGTGTGTGTAAGTTTTTATGTGTTTGTAAGTTTTTGTGTGTGTGTGTAAGTTTTTGTGTGTGTGTAATTTTTTATATGTGTGTAAGTTTTTATGTGTGTGTGTAAGTTTGTGTGTGTGAGTTAGTTTTTGTGTGTGTGTAAGTTTTTTTGTGTGTGTACGTTTTTTTGAGTTTGTGTAAGTTTTTATGTGTGTGTCAGTTTGTGTGTGTGTTTGTGTAAGTTTTTGTGTGTGTGTGTATGAGTTTTTGTGTTAGCAAGTTTTTTTGTGTGTGAAAGTTTTTGTGTTGTTGTAAGTATCTGTTTTTGTGTAAGTTTTTGTGTGTGTGTAAGTTTTTGTGTTTGTGTGTAAGTTTTTGTGTGTGTGTAAGTTTTTGTTTGTGTTTTTATTTTTGTGTTTTTGTAAATTTTTTTTGTGTGTATAAGTTTTTTTTGTGTGTTATTTTTTTTTTGTGTGTTAGTTTGTTTGTTTGTGTTAGTTTTTGTGTGTGTGTAAGTTTTGTGTGTGTTTAAGTTTTTTGTGTGTGTGTGTGTAAGTTTTTTTGTGTGTGTAAGTTTTTTTGTGTGTTTTTTAGTTTTTTGTGTGTGTGTTAGTTTTTGTGTGTGTGTGTAAGTTTGTTTGTGTGTGTGTAAGTTTTTGTGTGTGTATTAGTTTTTGTGTGTGTGTGTGTATGTGTGTAATTTTTTGAGTGTTTTTAAGTTTGTTTTTGTTTGTAAGTTTTTGTGTGTGTGTTTTTTTGTGTGTGTGTTTAATTTTTTGTTAGTTTGTAAGTTTTTGTGTGATTGAATGTGAGTGTGTTTTGTTAAGTTTTTGTGTGTGTGTTTAAGTTTTTGTGTGTGTGTGGAATTTTGTTTTTATGTTTTTATTTTTGTGTGTGTTTTTAATTTTTTTTTTGTGTCTAAGTTTTTGTGAGTGTGTAAGTTTTTTTGTGTGTGTGTAAGATTTTGTATGTGTGTAAGTTTTTGTGTGTGTGTAAGTTTTTTTGTGTGTGTAAGTTTTTTTGTGTGTGTTAGATTTTTTGTGTGTGTGTAAGTTTTTGTGTGTGTGTAAGTTTTTTTGTGTTTGTGTGTATTTTGTTATGTGTTTATTAGTTTGTTTTTGTGTTTAAGTTTTTGCGTGTGTTTATTTTTTTTTTTGTGTGTGTGTGTGTGTGTGTTATTTTTTGTGTGTCTGTGTCAGTTTTTGTGTGTGTGTGCAAGTTTTTGTGTGTGTGTAAGTTTTTTTGTGTGTGTTAGTTT
Organism: Artemia sp. Qi Xiang Cuo; assembly: GCF_049724085.1. Classification (NCBI taxonomy): domain Eukaryota; kingdom Metazoa; phylum Arthropoda; class Branchiopoda; order Anostraca; family Artemiidae; genus Artemia; species Artemia sp. Qi Xiang Cuo. Next base: position 50,254,890 of record NC_142795.1, read on the forward strand.
TTTTTTTTGTTTTAGTTTTTGTGTGTGTGTAAGTTTTTGTGTGTGTGTAAGTTTCTGTGTGTGTGTATTTTTTTATGTGTTTGTTAGTTTGTGTGTGAGTGTTAGTTTTTGTTTGTTTGTGTGTGTGTGTAAGATTTTGCGTCTGTATTATTTTGTGTGTGTGTGTAAGTTTTTTTGCGTATGTGTTAGTTTTTTTGTGTGTGTAAGTTTTTTGTGTGTGTGTGTAATTTCTTGTGTGTATTTTAGTTTTTTTGTTTTTTTATGTTTGTGTGTATGTGTTAGTTTGTTTGTATGTGTGTGTAAGTTTGTGTGTGTGTGTAAGATTTTGTGTGTGTGTTAGTTTTTGTTTGTGTGTAATTTTTTGTATGTGTGTGTTAGTTTTTGTGGGTGTGTAAGTTTTTTTGTGTGTGTATGTTTTTGTGTGTGTTTAAGTTTTTTTGTGTGTGTAAGTTTTTGTGTGTTTGTAAGTTTTCGTGTTTGTTTTATTTTTTGTGTGTGTGTAAGTTTTTGTGTGTTTTTGTTATTTTATGTTTGTGTTTAAGTTTTTGTTTTTGTGTTTAAGTTTTTTTTGTTTGTGTTAGTTTTTTTTTGTTTGTAAGTTTTTTTGTGTGTGTAAGTTTTTGTGTGTGTGTAATTTTTTGTGCGTGTGTTTGTTTGTGTTTTTTTGTGTGTGTAAGTTTTTTTGTGTGTGTGTATGTTTTTGTGTGTGTGTTAGTTTTTTTGTGTGTTTTATTGTTTTTGTGTGTGTGTGTGTTTGTAAGTTTTTGTGTGTGTTTGTTAGTTTTTGTGTGTGTGTTTTAGTTTTTGTGTGTGTGTAAGTTTTTGTGTGTGTGTGTAAGTTTTTGTGTGTGTGTGTAAGTTTTTTTGTGTGTGTAAGTTTTTTTGTGTTTTTGTAAGTTTTTTTTGTGTGTGTAAGTTTTTTTGTATGTGTAAGTTTTTTTGTGTGTATAAGTTTTTTTTTTTGTTTATTTTTTTTTGTGTGTAAGTTTTTTTTTGTGTGTGTGTGTTTTAGTTTTTTTGTGTGTGTGTATGTTTTTGTTGTTTTTTAAGTTTTTGTGAGTGTGTATGTTTTTTTGTTTGTGTAATTTTTTTTGTGTGTGTGTAAGTTTTTTTTGTTTGTTTAATTTTTTGTTTTTTTTAAAGTTTTTGTGTGTGTGTAAGTTTTTGTGTGTCTGTGTAAGATTTTTTGTGTGTGTTTCAGTTTTTGTGTGTGTGTAAGTTTTTTTGTGTGTTTAAGTTTTTTTGTTTTTTTAAGTTTTTTTTGAGTGTTTTATTTTTTGTGTCTGTGTAAGTTTTTGTGTGTGTAAGTTTTTGTGTGTGTGTAAGTTTTTGTGTGTGTCTGTAAGTTTTTTTTGTGTGTGTAAGTTTTTTTTAGTGTGTAAGTTTTTGTGTGTGTGTAAGTTTTTGTGTGTGTGTAAGTTTATGTGTGTTTAAGTTTTTGTGTGTGTGTGTGTGTAAGTTTTTTTTTCTGTGTGTAAGTTTTTGTGTGTGTGTAAGTTTTTTTGTGTGTGTGTAAGTTTTTGTGTATGTTTAATTTTTTGTGTGTGTGTAAGTTTTTGTGTGTGTGTAAGTTTTTGTGTGTGTGTGTGTTAGTTTTTATGCGTGTGTGTTAGTTTTTGTGTTTGTGTGTGTGTAAGTTTTTGTGTGTGTGTAAGTTTTTGTGTGTGTGTAAGTTTTTGTGTGTGTATTTTTTTTTTGTTTGTATTTTTTTTTTTGTGTGTCAGTTTTTGTTTGTGTGTGTGTAAGTTTTTCTGTGTGTGTAAGTTTTTATTTGTGTGTAAGTTTTTTTGTGTGTGTGTAAGTTTTTGTGTGTGTGTAAGTTTTTGTGTGTGTGTAAGTTTTTGTGTGTGTACGTTTTTGTGAGTGTGTGTAAGTTTTTGTTTGTGTGTAAGTTTTTGTGTGTGTGTGTAAGTTTTTGTGTGTGTGCTATTTTTTGTGTGTGTGTTAGTTTTTGTGTGTGTGTTAGTTTTTGTGTGTGTGTAAGTTTTTTTTTGTGTGTGTAAGTTTTTTTTTGTTTGTTTAATTTTTTTTGTTTTTTTAAGTTTTTTTTTGTGTTTAATTTTTTATGTGTGTAAGTTCTTATGTGTGTGTGTAAGTTTTTGTTTGTGTGTTAGTTTTTTTGTTTGTTTATGTTTTTTTGTTTGTTTTTTTTTTTTTGTGTGTGTGTAAGTTTTTTTTTGTGTGTAATTTTTTGTGTTTTTGTTAGTTTTTTTGTGTTTGTAAGTTTTTGTGTGTGTGTGTGTAAGTTTTTTTTTGTGTGTCAGTTTGTTTTTGTGTGTGTTGTTTTTTGTTTGTTAGTTTTGTGTGTGTGTGTGTTTTTTTGTGTGTGTGTTAGTTTTTTTGTGTTTTTTAGTTTTTGTGTGTGTAATTTTGTTTGTGTGTGTGAGTTTTTGTTTTTGTGTGTGTTAGTTTTTGGTTGTGTGTGTAAGTTTTTGTGTGTGTGTGTAAGTTTTTTTGTTTGTGTGTGTGTGTTTAATTTTGTGTGTGTGTGTCAGTTTTTGTGTGTGTAAGTTTTTGTGTGTGTGTAAGTTTTTTTGTGTGTGTAAGTTTTTGTGTGTGTGTGTAAGTTTTTGTGTGTGTGTAAGTTTTTGTATGTGTGTAAGTTTTTGTGTGTGTGTTTAAGTTTTTGTGTGTGTGTAAGTTTTTTTGTGTGTGTAAGTTTTTGTGAGTGTGTAAGTTTTTTGTGTGTGTAAGTTTGTGTGCGTGTGTAAGTTTTTTTTGTGTGTGTTTGTAAGTTTTTGTATGTGTGTAAGTTTTTGTGTGTGTGTAAGTTTTTGTGTGTGTAAGTTTTTGTGTGTGTAAGTTTTTGTGTGTGTGTAAGTTTTTGTAAGTGTGTGTAAGTTTTTGTGTGTGTGTTAGTTTGTGTGTGTGTGTGTAAGTTTTTGTGTGTGTGTGTGTAAGTTTTTGTGTGTGTGTATAAGTTTTTGTGTGTGTGTGTGTGTAAGTTTTTGTGTGTGTGTGAAAGTTTATGAGTCTGTGTTATTTTTTATGTGTATGTAAGTTTTTTTGTTTGTGTAAGTTTTTTTGTGTGTGTTAGTTTTTTTGTGTGTGTTTGTGTTTTTGTGTGTGTTTATGTTTTTGTGTGTGTGTGTGTGTAATTTTTTTTGTGTGTGTCTAAGTTTTTGCGTGTGTGTAATTTTTTGTGTGTGTGTAAGTTTTTTTGCGTATGTGTAAGTTTTTGTGTGTGTGTAAGTTTTTTGTGTGTGTGTGTTATTTTTTTTGTGTGTGTAATTTTTTTTGTTTTTGTAATTTTTTGTGTGTTTGTGTAATTTTTTTTTTGTGTGTAATTTTTTTTGTGTTTTTTAGTTTTTTTGTGTGTGTTAGTTTCTTTGTGTGTGTAAGTTTTTGTTTGTATGTGTAAGTTTTTTTTGTGTGTGTGTGTAAGTTTTTGTGTGTTTGTAAGTTTTTGTGTGTGTGTAAATGTTTGTGTGTGTGTAAGTTTTGTGTGTGTGTAAGTTTTTGTGTGTGTAATTTTTTGTGAGTGTGTGTAAGTTTTTGTATGTGTGTAAGTTTGTGTGTGTGTGTGTGTAACTTTTTGTGTGTGTGTGTAAGTTTTTGTGTGTGTGTAAGTTGTTTTTTGTTTGTAAGTTTTTGTTTGTGTGTATTTTTTTTTGTTTGTGTAAGTTTTTTTGTGTGTGTGTAATTTTTTTTGTGTGTGTAATTTTTTGTGTGTTTGTAAGTTTTTATGTGTGTTTATGTTATTATGTGTGTGTGTGTTAGTTTTTGTGTGTGTGTTTGTTTTTTTATTTGTTTATGTTTTTTTTTGTGTTTAAGTTTTTTTGTGTGTGTTTTAGTTTTTGTGTGTGTGTAAATTTTTTTTTGTGTGTAAGTTTTTATGTGTGTGTAAGTTTTTTTTGTGTGTGTAAGTTTTTTTTTGTGTAAGTTTTTGTGTGTGTGTAAGTTTTTGTGTGTGTGTATGTTTTTTTGTGTGTGTAAGTTTTTATGTGTGTCGTAGTTTTTTTGTTTGTGCTGTGTAATTTTTTTGGTTTGTGTCTAAGTTTTTTTGTGTGTTATTTTTTTTTTGTGTGTGTAAGTTTTTTTTTGTGTGTGTAATTTTTTGTGTGTCTGTTTTAGTTTTTGTGTGTGTAAGTTTTTTCGTGTGTGTGTAAGTTTTTGTGTGTGTGTGTTAGTTTTTGTTTGTGTGTTTTTTTGTGTTTGTGTGTATGATTTTTTGTGCGTATAAGTTTTTGTGTTTTTTTATTATTTTTTTTGTTTGTATGTTTTTATGTCTGTGTGTTATGTTTTTTTTTTGTGTTAGTTTTTTTTTGTGTGTGTAATTTTTTGTGAGTGTGTAATTTTGTGTGTGTGTGTAAGTTTGTGTGCGTGTGTAAGTTTTTTTTTGTGTGTGTGTAAGTTTTTGTGTGTGTGTCAGTTTTTGTGTGTGTGTAAGTTTTTCTGTGTGCGTCAGTTTTTATGTGCGTGTAAGTTTGTGTGTTTGTGTGTATGTTCTTGTGTGTGTGTAAGTTTTTTTGTGTGTGTGTAAGTTTTTGTGTGTGTTTAAGTTTGTGTGTTTGTGTAAGTTTCTGTGTGTGTGTGTGTGTGAGCAATACGTAATA